>NC_133788.1:12052998-12332188 GCF_003597395.2 Chelonoidis abingdonii
GTCGATTTCCGTCCACACTAACCGTAATCCGATATGTTAATATCGAATTTAGCGCTACTCCTCTCGTCGGGGAGCAGTACAGAAATCGATTTAAAGAGCCCTTTATATCGATATAAATGGCGTTGTAGTGTGGACGGGTACAGCGTTAAATCGATTTAACGCTCTTTAAATCGATTTAAACGCGTAGTGTAGACCAGGCCTGAGTATTTTACACACCTATTTGGCTTTCAGGAGTTGAGTCATAGTATGTGACTCTAAAAAATTTACTAAAGCAAATGAGGGGGAAACAAGTATCTAGCCAAACCACTGTTGCTTATGCACTGGTACTGCAAATCCAGCCTGAGAAGTAAAATTTAACTACTTGCCTGCAGGACTGGGTAGGGTCCTTTTGGTAACAGTGGTACTCAGACAAAAAAGTGAAAAATGAGCCAGTTGTAACAGGAAAAATATCATTGTTCATCTATCTCCGTTTGGTGAAATTGTTACGGAAAGAAATGATGCCTTTAAGAGGGTGTTTAAAAACTGGACTGTATAAACCTTGACAAAAGTGAAATGACTCAAAAAAACAAAAAAACAAAACAAAAAACACTCCACAAATAAGGGCTTTCTTGCTGTTTTTTCAGAGCCCTGGGGAGATCTGTCAGTGCTCTTGCTGCTGCTGTGCTAATTGGCTTTCTCATGTTTGTCATATGTGCTTGCCCAAAGATTTAATGAAAAGCAGCCATGTATTCAGATTGCTAACCTTAGGTGATGGATTTTTGGCAACAAAGGGCCCTCCTCTCACACATAAATAGCATGTATGTGCACAGCCCTATGTACATGAAGCTCAAGATGGGCTAAAAGAAGGAAGGAACTTGCAGGTGCTGTTCATAGAGAATCTGAACATTGTTTGATATCTTATTTCCATCCAGGACTGAGCTTCACTTTCTCTTACGGAAAAGCTTTATTACATAATTAAATGTTAACAGATTATGCAAGGTTTTAGCTTTTCATATTGAATGCTAAATCTTACATCAGGATTTATTATACATTCTCTCCCTCCCTTATTTATATGGCTGTTTCATATTTTAGCTGAAGTTTAATACATTCCTACTTCTATGGGTAGTTTTTCAACTTCCAGTGTGGTCAATTGATAAGTTTAACACCAGTGAGAGTATAAATATGTAATTTCCCTGTACATCAAGACAGAATTCAAAGCTATGGAGATGGCAGAGGAGTAAAGGCCAGATTTAAAGCCTGCCTAGTGAAGGAACATTTTAAATAGATGATGTCTTATTCTAGAAGTTGTGGATGTGCAAAGAAGAAAAAAAAAATCTGAATACTGGAATTGGGATGGGTGGAATTCTCCTATTTAAAACATGAAAAATTATTTAATCGGGGGCCCAGCCTCACCATGTTGGCACACCCAAAGTTCCTCTTGAAGTAGGATTTGAGTCCTTGTTTACTTGTTGCAGCTATGTTTTTTTTTTTTAGTGCCCAGAGGCCCCCATCAAAACTGAAGCTCCACTCTGGCAATGTGCTAACACAAAATAAAAGATAATCTCTGACCCCAAAGAGCCTTCAGTCAACAGTATTGCAATCAATTAAATCAAAACTTGTATTTTGTAATTCTTTAACAAATAAATCTAACTCGTTAGCACAGCTGGAAATGTAAGATGGCTACATATTTTCTTTATATTTAAAACTACTTTAGTGTCTTGGATACATTATTTCCATAATATTTTGTTGATAAAATAAACAATTTTTTTAAATCACTGTACTCATGGATTATTATTATGATTATTATTATTGTTTTATTTTGGTACAAACAACTGGCATGCATTTGTAAATAGATGTGTGCTTACATGTATCATTTGAGATAGTTCCAGTTCTCTCTTCACCTAGTTTAAAAGTTGCTTCTTTGTTGGTGCCTGAGCCTTGGTACTAAAGCTGTTCTTTTGCTCCAGGCACTTTCTTTCCTGAGTTCAGAATTCATTTGTGCTGTCTGAATCACCCATCAGTACTTCTTCAGTTGAGAGTCCATTTCAGATTCTCATAAGCAAAAGAATACTTATTTTAAAGTTTATGGGAATAGAGTGCAAACAACAAAATAAAAGTAAAAATAGTTGCTGCTCCGCGTTCCAAACCTAAAAAGAAATAGAATTATTTTTGTGGGTATATTTTGTTTTGACTGCTTTATGAAAGCTCTTCCTCTTTTTCCCCCTCCAAAGCAGTTTTCCTGAAAGCTCTAGAATTTTTTTTAATTGCGTTATTTAAATGTGTATTTTTATTAAGGCATTCGCAACATGTAGGGTTGTATAAAGTTGACAGTTGTTGACAGTGAATAACTGCCATTAATGATCATTGGTTGTAATTTTCTTTAAATGGTAGTATTAAATTTAAGCTCTTTAATTGGGAGCATGCACTCTACGTTCTGATTGTGAGCTAAAAATACCTTATGGCTACTTCTAAATTGATTTGATTGATGCGCCTTACTGAAGTATAAAATTTAATTTATTTTTATCCGATGTCAGTTTTCTGCTGATCTTTTCACCTTAACAATTTTATTTAGGTTGGTCTGTTAAACAAATATAATGCAGTAGTTTCTGTCATTGCTCTGATTGATTACATTCAGATTGCTTTGCTGATAACAGAGTCATGTTATGATCCCATTCCTGCAAGTCTTCTATGCATGAAGCTCCCATTTATGTCTGAGTTCTCATCTTGGAGGGTTTGCAGAATCAGGGTTTTTATTTGAATTACTGAAACATAAAACTTGCTTCCTTCCACACAATTTTTACACTTCTCAAAAAGAGTAAATGAAACTTTCACATTATTTCCATTGAAGAGGTTTTTGTTTACCTTGAGGAATGTTTTAAATCTTTGGCTGATAACAGCTGGTGATGATCCCCTGGCAGCACTCAGGCTTGAGTCCAGTGTGGATCCTCATCCTGTGTATTGGTTCCCGGTCCCCTGTTTGTTGCCATACGTACAGTAGAACCTCAGAGTTACAAACACTCAGGAATGGAGGTTGTTTGTAACTCTGAACAAAACGTTATGGTTGTTTCCAAAGTTTACAACTGAACATTAACTTAATACAGCTTTGAAACATTACTATCAGACATGCCAAACCCACGAATAAAATGCAGAAATTGGGCTTGTTTCTGGATTAATTGGCTTGTTGGCTAGTTTTTGGCTTGTAACTTGTGGATTGTTTGGCTTGTAGCTTATTGTTTCTTTTTTTTATCTGCTCTCAGCAAGCAGGGGCAAGGGTGGGAGAGACTCAGGGGTGCGCAGCAGGCCCACCACAGTTCTAGACTGCACGCCGGGGGATCTGGTCACATAGAATGTTGGGGTTCTTGGGATTGGCTTGTTTTGGCTTTGTTTTGAAATAGGATTAGCTTGCTTTTTGGCTTATTGTGAAAGTCGGAGTGCCTTTTTACCGCATAAAAGTTGGCAACTGTGTTTGCTATGCAGAAGAAAAATGCTGCTTTTAACCATCTTAACTTACATTTAACAAGCACAGAAGCAGTTTTCTTACCATGTCAAATCTTTTTTTTTAAACTTTCCCTTTATTTTTTTTTAGTACTTTGTTAAATGTAAAGTATTGTAATTGCCTTTTTTTGGGGTGGGGGAGAGGGGGCGGGGTCTCTGCTGCTGCCTGATTGCGTACTTCCAGTTCCAAATGAGGTCTGTGGTTGACCAATCAGTTCGTAACTCTGGTGTTTGTAACTCTGAGGTTCTGCTGTACCTCAGACCCACTTAACCTCATCTTTTCTGTTTTCAGGGAAACAGCCCCTATAAAATCACCAGCCAGATGCAAACTGTAGTTGCATTTTAACAAGTCTCTTATTAGGCTTAAAGAATATAATGGGCTCAATTGTACTGTGTAATACAGGTGTATCCCCACTGATTTCAGTGGTATTGCACCAATGTATCTGAGAGCAGAATTTATTTCATTCTCCTTTCAAAGTGTATGCAATGCTCCAGAGATACATGGAAAGACTTCACTCCTATTTGTACTGGGTAAGATGTCTGAGTGAGTGAGTCATATACTGTATCCCATATGGTCATAAATATTGTCTATGTAGCACTCTTCTCCCTCCGTCTCCTGCATTGAGATATGTAGGAAGATTTAAAAAAAGGCTCTGTAGGATTCCATGCTTATACTAGTGGCACCATATTGAACTTTTTAACTTTTGCAGGCATAAGAAAATTCTTTCCTGTCAGCCCTCTAACCTCAACATGGAATCTGAAAGTTGCGTCTTTATGAGTAATAAAGATGCTGCCTCTGATTTGTATCTGTGCAAATCCGCTTAAGGCAATGGGGTTTCACAGATATGATAGAAGGCAGAATGTATTTGTGTGTGGAAATGGTACATGACATCTATCATGTACCTGTATATCTTATTCCTGTGACCACCTCATCTGCCATTTATCCATCAAGCCAAAATTATTCTAATATTCCAAATTTTTCAGCAGCTTCCACCAGCGAACTTACATTTCTATTCAGATTTAATTTAAAATATATCCTACTTTCCCCAAATGTGAAATTGTATCTATTGATTTATGATTTGTTTTTATCTAGACAATTCTTGCCTCTAGGAGCTCTCAGTTGCTCTTTTTTTCCTTTTGTGAAGTACTAAGCACACAGTTAAACTTCAGCGAATAATAATGAAATACGTATTTTTAACATTTTTCCTTTCAGTTTGCAGACACTTGCATAAGTGACATCTTTGCTGGACCGTACCTTTTAGTAGTAGATACCCAGTGGTTCAGTTTATTCTGAATATTTTCTTGGTAGTGTAGCTGACTATTTATCTTACTAAAAGTAATAATACAATCATCTGACTGGCTGTAGACAACGAAGGAATTGAACCAGTCCTCATGGAGTACATCCGCTGGAGGAGATGTTTGGGAATCACTGATATAATGGAAGTACATGATATAACATGGAATGCATATTCTGTTTAAAAAATTTGTATATATGTACTACATTCAGTAGTATTAACATCACAGCAGAGAACTTGTAATTTTATCTCCAACTGAAATATCTGGCATGGTGATAGATATATGTTAATCTGTAATAGTTCTTAGTGCGGTTGTAATTCTTTCTTTTATTCCCACCAGATCTTGATCATCTTGGACTATAATCTCCATGGCGTGAAAATCTGAAGATAATCCGGAGTAAAAGATTGGTTTATTTAAAGTGACTATTATATCAAAATGGTTGGAAAACTCAAACAAAACTTGTTATTGGCATGTCTGGTGATCAGCTCAGTGACAGTGTTTTATTTGGGGCAACATGCTATGGAATGTCACCACAGAATAGAAGAACGCAGCCAACCAGTGAGGATGGAAAGTGGGAGAACCACAATAAGAACTGTCTTTAACTTAAAGGCAAATAAAACTTTTGCTTACAATAAAGACATGCCTTTAATATTTATTGGAGGGGTGCCTCGAAGTGGCACTACACTAATGCGTGCCATGCTAGATGCTCACCCTGATATCCGCTGTGGAGAAGAGACTAGGGTAATCCCTCGAATTCTAGCAGTTAAGCAGATGTGGGCCAGATCAAGTAAAGAGAAAATCAGACTGGATGAAGCTGGGGTGACAGATGAAGTTCTGGACTCAGCCATGCAAGCCTTTTTATTGGAAATCATTGTTAAACACGGGGAACCTGCTCCCTATTTGTGTAATAAAGATCCTTTTGCTCTGAAGTCCTTAACTTATCTTGCCAGAATTTTCCCCAATGCCAAATTTCTTCTAATGGTACGGGATGGTCGTGCATCGGTGCATTCCATGATATCTAGAAAAGTCACCATAGCTGGTTTTGACCTTAACAGCTACAGGGACTGTTTGACCAAGTGGAATCGTGCTATAGAGACTATGTATAACCAGTGTATGGAGGTTGGTTTTGAAAGATGCATGCTGGTACACTATGAACAGCTTGTATTACATCCTGAAAGGTGGATGAGAACTCTATTAAAGTTTCTCCACATTCCATGGAACCAAGCAGTGCTACACCATGAGGAAATGATTGGGAAAGCAGGTGGTGTCTCTCTTTCAAAGTGAGTACAAGTGTTTCTTGGGGTCTTGTATCGATCTAAACTTCACTGTTTAGACGAGGTTTGCATTTTGATACCAAGTATAATTACAGGTTATTGTAGAAATACAAGTGCTGACAAGTCTCGGCAGTGGTGTGTTTTCTTTAATCTCTTTTCACTATGGCTGTTTTAATGTTCCTGTAGATAAGAGCAGAATACTTTGCAGCAAGTTGGACTTAAATTCTGCAGCAAAGCTCTGTCAACCAGAGTGCCTGACATGAAATTTTGCAGCAGCTTCATTTGAATTGAACAGTTTTATTGGATTACACAGGAAATACAATAACCAGTGCAATAGCCCTTCTAGTCTTCTAATTTTGATATTAAATTCTATTTTTTTCATTCTCCTCACACTTTTTATATGCTTCAGATTTTAATGTTGAAAATGCATGCTTACCTTGTAAAAGATACAAAGGAAAAACGTAGGTTTTTGCATCTGGCGAAGGGGCAGTTTGGGCTTTTGACCCCCAGTAAGGTGTTGGAAGTAGTTTGAGATTGTGAGATGAGCGTGCTCGATGTTTCTTGTAAATACGTTGACAAAATAGGGACAGTCCCGATATTTGGGGCTTTTGCTTATATAGGTGCCAATTATCTCCCACCCATCCCAATTTTTCACACTTGCTATATGGTCACCCTACTTCTAAAGGTCCCATCACCACTACCAGTACAATCATGGTTTTTGTAACCAGTTGGTGACTTGACATGTTAAAACGAACACAGAGTGGTTTGCACACCAGCATCATTGTGTCATAGCTGTAGCTAACTGTGTTTGTATATTTGCACCTTCCATATTGCCTAACCGTGTTTATATTAATGTATTATGGGAAAATGTAGGCAGCTGCCCTGTTATCCTATACCTCAGCAAGGAATATAGGGTACCTGGACAACATGCACTGAGTGGAACTAGTGCACATAGGTCAATACACTCTGGAATATCTTCCTTCCTGCTCCCTGTGCACTGTGTAGGACTGGCTACCCTGGATTACTTAGGCACAGTTATGGGGGTCCCATCTCCACTATAAAATGTGCTGAACTGTTCACGAGTAGCCATTGTGACTGCCTCGGCTTCTGGCAGTGGCAAAACACAGTACAAGATGCCACATTTACTAATAGAATGTGAACACAAAGCATATATAGAGCAAAGAAGGCATTAACTGGTTACAAACTCAGTTAAAAATTAAGTGGACAGGCTAAAATGATCAGCAAGGATTTAGTTAACAATGGATTACAGCTAAATTATTTAGATTTCCGAATTCATCTCGGATGACTGAAGCAGCTCACATCTTGGAGCTATTGTTGAGGCTATCTGCAGTTTGGGAAGATTATGTATCAGTTTGTATTTCATTTTCTTAAATTTAAATATTTGGCTAAAGCTGATGGTGAGCTATGATTACCTAGGTATGAAATCCAGTTTTGCATGGGATTAAAGATAATGCTTATCTTATTGACAGTATATTTTTTAAGAGATTAGTTATATCTAGGGTTCAATCTTAAATGGTTTAGTAATTCCTCAGGAAGCTGAGTCCTAATGTAGAGTATCTCAAAAGGTTTGTCTACACTGGAGGTTTTTGTTTTTTTTAACCTCAAGTTCATGGGATTGTAAATCAGCTTGAGTTTGCTACCACAATCAAATGTGGAAACTCCACAAATGTGTGTGGAGTGTCTGCACTAGCCTTTACAGACAGAATGGATACTTCACATTAATCAATTAGCAATCAGTCAATTAACTTGAGGTGAAAAGCCTCTTGTTTAGACAAACCTAAAAGGAAAGCTGACCTGCTCTGTTTGGCATGACATTATTAGTTTTTGTAAATAGTTTTGATTCAGGTACTGGGTAGTATATTGTCAATCAGGGCCGCCCAGAGGGGCGGGAAGTGGGGCAATTTGCCCTGGGCTCTGCAACAGCCTCCATGAGAGTGTTTTGGGGGCCCTGGAGCGGCGTCATTCACTTGCTCCGAGGCCCCCAGAAAACTCTTGGGGGGGGGCCGAGGCCCCCAGAGCTGCTTCTGCTCTGGGTCTTTGGCGGTAATTCGGCGGCGGGGGGGGTCCTTCTGCTCCGGGACCTGCCGCCGAAATGCCCCAAAGACCCACGGCGGGGGGTCCTTCTGCCCGAGGACCCGTTGCTGAAGAACTGGGTCTTTGGTGGTAATTCAGTGGTGGGGGCACCCCGCCACGGGTCTTGGGGCACTTTTTCAGTGGGTCCTGGAGCGGAAGGACCCCCCACCGCCGAAGCGGGGGCACCCCGCTGCTGAGGACCCCAGACCCCCTGAATCCTCTGGGCAGCCCCGTTGTCAATGCAAGAAGAGTCCTGAAGATATATCTGCCAAGAATATAATCTTTCAGGAAATTTGAGGAACCATTGTTCCAGCGAAGTATGACCCAGAATTGGCATACTTTTTCTTTTGGCACAGCCTTCTGAGAAGGTTAGTATTCTGAATATAAGAAACCTGTTGTAGACCAATCTTTTACTAATTGTCTTTTATGCACAGTGTGCATTTGACTTCCTTAGTAGAACTGGGTGAAGTATCTGGGTTTTGATATTCTGGAGAGAGTTTAAATGATTTAGCCTTTCCTGTGATGTCTAACTTACTCTTCATTGACCAGCTCTTTTGGTGTGTCTACCCATATGTGTAGCTGGAGTTTGAGAGAAGTGGAAACTCATTATTCCTAATACAGAAAAGTCTTTTTCTCCCCCTCCCTCCTCTTCCTAAGCACAGTTCTTTCAATATGTGAATCGTGTCATCTTGTTTTCCTGATATTGCAAAGCTTTTACTGTATTATGTCATCTCTGTTGGACTGCCAGAGGGACAATGGTTACTTTTTATATTAATTAAAAAATGATATCCTAGCTGTGGGATGTGCCCAGTTAAATTTCTTGGCCACAATGTGTGACTGCCTGTCTGTGCTGAAGTACTCTTGCAGTAGAAGAAAGAAAGAAGGAAGCTCCTCTCTG
Organism: Chelonoidis abingdonii; assembly: GCF_003597395.2. Taxonomy (NCBI): domain Eukaryota; kingdom Metazoa; phylum Chordata; order Testudines; family Testudinidae; genus Chelonoidis; species Chelonoidis abingdonii. Next base: position 12,062,035 of record NC_133788.1, read on the forward strand.
TGGGTAGGAACACTATTTTTGGTTGATTCAAATAAACTAGTAAGATTAACTGAAGAGTGGAGAGGATAAATGCTAAACCTAAACAATTGGGTAAGCCAACAGGCAAAATACTCTCATTTACACTGTTTAATTCTTCAAAAACCTAAAGCTAAGTGATTTTATGTTAAAAATTGGAAACCAGCTATGAATGACTACTTGTTGGATCCCTAAGCCAGTATTTAGTTCAGAGTGGGTTTTAAAGACTTTATATTGATTTTTGGTGTCCCTGGTAAAATATCAGGGTACTGATGCTGCTGCTGTGGAAATGGTTGCCTTTGTGGCAAGGGAAGATTTAATGTAAAGAAACTCACTCTTCTGTGCCACTGTCCATACGTTTGATTGTCATCATTAATGAACATTTCATATTGTGGTAGTGTCTGAGGTCCAATTTGCTTGTGGTCTTTATTGAGCTAAGCGCTGTACAGATGTAATCAATGACAGCCTGTGGCCCAGATTGCTTGCAGTCCAAAAGGTTGGATAATATTTTTTTTTTTTTAAAATATAAGAGCAGAGAGATATTGACATGAACCTTTTTATTTATTAAAAAGGGTTGTTGTCATGGTATAATTCCCCACCCTGAACCTTAGCGTCCAAAAGATGGGGTACCAGCATGAATTCCTCTAAGCTCAATTACCAGCTTAGTACTTTGTAGCGCTGCCACCAACCAGGAATTCCAGTGCCTGGTACACTCTGGTCCCCCCAAACCCTTGCCCGGGGAACCCAGACCGTCTCTGCGCTCTCCAGGAACGTAACCTTTCCCACTGTGACTCTTCCAGGCTTCCCCCTGGATTACCTGAAGTCTGTGATGAATCCTTGAATCGCAGAAAGTGAACAATTCCTTTCCTCCCTCCTCTCTCTCCCTCACAGATCTCCCTGAAGAGAATCCCAAACGGAGAGAAATTACCTCTTCCTCCCCCTCTTCTTCCCACAAATCCTGTGAATCCAGACCAGTTCTGGGGTCTCACCAGAATAAAAAAACAATCAGGTTCTTAAACAAGAAAAGCTTTTAATTAAAGAAGGAAAAACAGTAAAAATTATCTTTGTAGATTTAAGGTGGAATATGTTACAGGATCTTTCAGCTATAGACACTGGGAATACCCTCCCAGCCTAAGTATACAAGTACAAGTTAAAATCCTTTCAGCAAAATACAGTTCCAGCCAGATACACAATTGAACTTCTTTCAGCCAAATGCACATTTGCAAATAAAGAAAACAAACATAAGCCTAACTCGCCTTATCTACCTAGTACTTACTATTTGGACTTATAAGAGCCTGTATTGGAGAGAAACCTGGTTGCATGCCTGGTCACTCTCAGAACCCAGAGAGAACAACAACCAAAAACTAACAGCACACACAAAAACTTCCCTCCTTCAAGATTTGAAAGTATCCTGTCCCCTGATTGGTCCTCTGGTCAGGTGACAGCTAGGCTTACTGAGCTTGTTAACCCTTTACAGTCAAAAGAGATATAAAGTACTTCTGTTCTATTAACTTCTACTATCTGTTTATGACATTTATCATGTTAATTGGAAAGATGTCTATACAAGTATGCAAAAGCCCTGTTGGTCTGAGGAATAAGCTAGATATGGGAAGTGGCAATGGGATGCTTTGGGGAACAGGCCATAAAAAAATGCAATGGTAAACTTACACTACCATTGAACTAATGGTTTGAGTCATTGGCATATGGATTGCGTAGGTACTCTTTGCAACTGCCTTCAGGATTAAGTAGATGATGGAGACGAGTGGTCCATAAAATGGAAGATAATGAACTGGGAAGTCCTCCTCACATAATATATCGTTGGTTCAGAAACAGGGATTGGAAAGATGAGTGGTATCTAGATGCCTCGTAAGTATTTAGAAATAGGAAACGGACAACTTTCTGAGTCCCTGCTTATGTGGGAACCTTGGAAAATAATTGGATTTTTCAGGCCTGCCTCTGTTTGTTCTGCTACGGTATAATGCCTTTGAGTCAACAGTAATTTGACTGAGTCACAAAAACTAACGAACCATTAGAGCACTGGCGTCTTCAAGGCTGTTAGTCTCCACAGTGTTAATTTTACTGTAAAGGTAGTCATTATATTTTCTGATGGAATAATATTTTTTAAATTGGACACTCCTAAAAATGTGGGAGGGTCCAAATCAGTTTTATGTGCAATATCACTTAGTGTGCTGTGTAGGGATTGATTACTTCTTATTAATGTAAGAGTTCAACGTCTCTCGTGCACTGATTTATTTAAATAAAAAAAGGGGGGCTCTGGTGTGGCTTTTATTGTTAGTTTTGTTTTTGGAAGTAGTACTATGCCTCTTCACCCTGTTTCTTATGAAATATTTATACTTTATCACCTGATTACCTGTTCTGTTCGTTCTCTCTGGGGCACCTGGCATTGGCCACTGTTGGAAGACAGGATAATGGGCTAGATGGACCTTTGGTCTGACCCAGTTTGGCTGTTCTTATGTACCAACATGTATTTAGTGTTCCCTCAAAGGGGTGTAGTTAATGCAAACATTTAATGTGTAACTTCCAAACCTTTGCATGGGTGTTCTCCCTTCTCACACCTCTCCACAAGGGATTGTGACTTGGGTACATATTTGTAATAGATTGAGGTGGTGCAGATGTCAAAAATGCTGCCAGAACACAAAAATAGACTGCCACCTGTGACTTCGCCTGAAGTAATAAACCCCACCTAGACTTTGGGCAATGGCTGGGTAGGACCAGGTCCCCAGCTCCCTGTAGCTAATCACTAATGCTTCAGATAACTTCCCTCTCTACTAGATCACTAGTTCAAAATAAAATATGAAATTATTTTTATGTATAAAATACAATTTAAAAACCCTGGATCCCCGACCAAGCAGTCTACAATATCAAACTCCAAAGAGTTTATTGGTCAGTGTTTTTCCCCAAAATTAAATTCAGTCTTATCTGATGTGATATTTGATCCCATTTACTCATGTCATTGGTTGTGCCATTTCAAGGTAGTTGAAACAATAAACATATCATAAAAAGTAAGTTAATCTGAGTCCTGTTCACGTGAATAAAGTAAAACAAATCAAAACAGTTCTACTGGCCATTTTCAATTGTACTTAGTTTTGTGGGCTTTTTTTTCCTGTACACTGAAATACTGAGTACAATAAATTGTGATATTTCGTTGGCATATCTTCCATTGTAATTGTTGTTAATACTGAATGAAATCAAACACTTGAGAAAGCAGTTATACTACATTGCCTATCTTTTATTATATCTTCTTTTGGTCAGTGCAGTGATATAAATATAGGGCATGTGTTCTCTGCAGCAGGCTTTTCTGATGTTGGTACATAAGTAGCATAATTGAGATTATCCTTCTATTCTGTATAAGGAGGGAGTTTCTGATCCTTCACAGAATGAGGCTGTATGCAGAAATGAAACCTCACTCTTACTTCAGTTCTGCCATATATTTCAAACCATTGTCTGGTAGTGCTCTAGAATATAGTAGTTTCCTTGATTGATTCTGTTGTATCAGTAAATATGTTTGTGCTTTTTTTGTCTTGTTTTCTAGCTATTATTCAGCAGCCAGTTATCTTATTCATAAACCATCACATCCAGTAATGACTAACCATCTGTTCCTAAAAAAATGACCAATGAATTATGTTAGTAGTGAACAAACTGATCAAATTCAATATCTTTGTGCATTGAGTGGTCTTTTACTGGAATATTTCCTTGGCGAGAAGAACACAGATGGAACTGGTGACATGTGGTCTTGATTATTACAGCAGAGAATTCTGCGGCACCTTATAGACTAACAGACGTATTGGAGCATGAGCTTTCGTGGGTGAATACATGCATCCGACGAAGTGGGCATTCACCCACGAAAGCTCATGCTCCAATACGTCTGTTAGTCTATAACAGGGGATGGCAACCTTTCAGAAGTGGTGTGCCGAGTCTTTATTTATTCACTCTAATTTAAGGTTTCGCGTGCCGGTCAAACATTTTAATGTTTTTCAGAAAGTCTCTCTCCACAAGTCTATATATTATATAACTAAACTAGTGTTGTATTGTAAAATAAAAAAGGTTTTCAAAATGTTTTAAGAAGCTTCATTTAAAATTAAATTAAAATGTTGATTTTACTCCACCGGCCCGCTCAGCTCGCTGCTGGTCTGGGGTTCTGTTCATCTTGGCCGGCAGTGGGCTGAGTGGGGCCTGCGGCTGGGACCCCAGCTGGGAAGGGTCTGGTGGCCAGAACCCCAGACTAGCAGCGGGCTGTGCGGGGCCAGCAGCCGGGACCCCAGACAGGTAGTGGGCTGAGCAGCTCAGCCCACACCCGCTCAGGGGTTCCATCTTCTGGCTTCTGCCAGCCGGGATCCCAGCTGCCGGACCTGGTCAGCCCGGTGCTGGTCCGGGGTCCCAGCCCTGCCCACATTCAGCAGGTACCTACCTTCTTCCTGGTTCTGGCCCATTCTCTTCCTCTCTCTGCACTGAGCTGAGGGTAGGAGTGGACCGAGCACAAGGCTGAGGGTGAAGAGTGTGGCCAGGAGCTAGAATGAAGGAGGGGACGCAGGGTTGGGACAGGAGGTTTGGGTGTGAGGGCACTTACCTGGGCAGCTCCCATTTGGTGTGAGGGTCGCAGGTGGGAATGTGAGTGGGAGTGCAGGAGCTCCCGTTTGGTGCTCAGAGTGGGGGGTGGGGATGTGCAGGGTGCGTGGGATGTGGGGAGACTGGGGATGTGGTGGGTACAAGAGTCAGGGCAGAGGGCTGTGGGCATGTGAGGGGGGTGCAGGTGTCAGGGTAGGCAGGCTGGGTATGTAAGGGGGTGCCAGAGTCAGGGCTGAGGTGATGGGAGGGGGAAGGAGTCAACAGAGGGCTAGGTGGTACAGGGCTCTGGGGAGGTGTAGGGGTGCAGGGCTCAGGGCAGAGGGCTGTGTGTGGGGGGGTCAGGGGTCAGGGCAGAGGGCTGGGTGACTGCCCCCCCAAGAACTCCCAACCCCCCCCCGCTCCTTGTCCTGACTATCCCCTCTTGGGACCTCACCCCCTATCTAAGCCCCCTTGTCCCCTGTCCCCAGACTGCCCCCCTAGAACCCTACTCCTTACTTGTTCCCTGACTGCCCCAAGCCTTATCCACACCCCTGCACCCAGACAGACCCCCTGGACTCCCATGCCTATCTAACCGCTCCCTGCCCCCTGACAGGAGCCCCAAAACTCTGGACCCATACAATCTCCCCCTGCTCCGTGCCTGCCCCAACCCCTCTCTACACCCCTACCTCCTGACAGCCCCCTCTGAACTCCCGACTCATCCAACCCCCCTGCTCCTTGTCTCCTGACCACTCCCTCCAGAGACTCCCCCCACCCTAACTGCTTCCCCAGTCCCCTGACCCCCCTGACCCCTAACCACCCCCCAAACGGACGCCCAGACTCCCAGCCCTATCCAAACCCCCCCTGCTCCCTGGACTGCCCCCTCCAAGACTCCCAGCGCCCTATGCGCCCCCCAGGGATCCCCACCCCCCCATCTCAATGCTCCTCTGTCCTTGACTTGCCCTTACCCAACCTCTGCACTTGCCCAGCCCCTTTACCATATGGGCTCTCCGCTCATCTAAGCCTGCCGCCTGTGACCGCACGCAGCCCGCCCTCAGCACTGTCGCACGGCGCAGGGCTCCAGGATGAGCAGGGAGCGTCTTTCCTCTCTCACAGAGCCAAACGCGTCCTGTGGACAAGCGCAGAGCCCAGCGGTCTTGGGGAAGGCGGTGAAGCCGGGGGACGGTTTGTTTGGCTTCTGTCTGCGCTCGCCGGACGCTCGGCCCGTGACCGCGCTTGCCCACAAGCAGGATTTTTAATGGCACGTGAGTCCCAGCGGCAACCCGCTGCCATTTAAAACTTGGGCTCAACCTGCCGTCTTGGCAAGCGCTGCAATAGGTGCCCGACCCTTGCTGTCTATTAAGTTACCGACAGGACTTCTTGCCTCTTTTTACAGATCCAGTCTAACATTGCTACCCCTCTGATACTTTGATTATTACAAAGCTTTCACTATAGCCTCTTTACATTGTTTTCCTCAAAGTCAAAGATGGTCATGGTTGTTATAGCTTTTTATTACAACATTGTGTTATGTTACTTGTTAAACCTTATATTGCCTATCAGATATTTCACAGTATTTACCACTGCGCACACATTGAGTGCATGTGGGATGTTGTAAATGCAGTAATTAAACTTTTGTTCCACTTAAGAACTATCTAAAACCAATTGTTCAGTTATAGATAATGTTCTTCTAGAATTATAACTGAATTGCAAAATCTTGCACACTCCTCCTTTATCGAAACCTTCTATTGAGTGTGGGTTAAACAAGTGTACATAGCTGCTGCTTTATATCAGCAATTATGTTATGTCGTCGCCTTCAGATTTAGGGTTTCCATTTCATTCTGTTACTTCACTAACATTGCTTCTTATTGTGGATCCAAAAAGCTTCATTTTATCAGCAGAAAATAGAACTAATAAGAGCTTTGAATTGGAGGAGGCTCCAATCTGCAGCAGGAGCACGAGGACGGTACGAGCAGTCCTGCCACCTCAGTGTCCTTATTTCAAGACTCAGTCGCATATCATGAGGCACATGCAATCTGTCAGTGCAGTGCTACCATCGCATTGTCTTAAAAACAGTTACTTAAGGATAAGTAACATTCTGATTGAAGGGAGACTTGTTGTGTTACATGATGCAGGAGTGCACACCAGGGAGCTCTTCCTGCTATGACAGCTTGCTTCGGTGCACGACGACGCTAGATTGCTCAGAAGCTGATTGTAGCCTTTCATTGATCTTGTGTACTTCTCGTTTCTCAAGGTCATCAGTTTGGGTCTGAGCTTCATCACTGCCCCTAGGCGATTTCATACCCGCGGTAAGCCAAGCCTTCTTGCCATATCCTTGATTCCTCAATTAGCTTGTGAACTTCACTTCTAAGCCCGTTCTAGTGTAGCAACTGTCGCCAAGATCTTTGGAAAAGTCAGGTTGATGCTCTGCCTACCAAGGACCATGTAACCATGTCCAATGGGTCCAGGGAGTAGTCTCTTTTAGCTGGTGTCAATTCAGAAGATAGTCCCATTAACAAGTTTTGGGGTTTTACATGACCACACGAGACTGAACAGTCCAGACGCCCCCTTCTTATCCTCGCCCTCCCCCCAAAATCCAAATTGGACATAAAACCACTTTTGAGGAGAAGAAGAGTGCACCTTTTGTGCTGGTGAAAATCTGAAAACAGATCATCTGCTTTACAAAAGTACAAGTTAGGCAATTATTTCACCCAGCCAAAAAAAAATTGGAAATAAAATTGTGAGTTGATGACCAAATTCACTTTATCTAATCTTATCTTCCTGTTATTAGAAGTAGGCTACAGTGACATAGTATGTCCTGAAAGTTTCACCATATTATAGAGGAGCTTACTTTAAAATACTGAAGCTGAAACTCATTTAAGATTTTCAGTTTGTTCATATAGAGCCTGATATTCTCATGAAAGGCTGTTTCTCTCACAGATATATTGGTCACTTTCAATAAGTGTTTGCAGACATCTGGGCAAGATGTTCTTGCCTTCACCTTCTTTTCTTCCTCCTAGTTTTGTGTGCAGTTTCCACCCTGCATGCTACTCCTATCGGTATAACTTGATAGCTAGACACAATCTGATTATATATTTCTACTTGGTTTGTGTCTCCACTTTTGCACCGTGAGTAATGGCAGGGATTATGGGTTTTTTAGTCTTTGTCTGCATTTTCCTTCGACTACATCTCTCCATCCTTCATTCTTCTAGTTTCTTATGCTGATCTGCTAGAGCCTCATATATTAAAAGAACAGGAATAAACAATTTTATTTCAGTCTGCTTCTGTCTAACTAGTATAATATTAAAAAGGTCTTTAAAGATGTATATTGTCAGGATTGTAGTAGCTCAAAACCTGTGGTTTCAAGTAGTAGCAGCATGGCTGTTTAAGGAATGACATTGTTGATGTAGTAGTCAACCCATAAGGAGTATCGAATAATGCCTGGCATTTGCCACTTAACTGAAAGCAGACTGTGGACAAAATGCAAAGAATATGCCATTCCTTTTTCAATAGATGGCAAGAGTTTTTTTTTTTTTTTTAACAAATCTTTTTAGGGTTATTGTGAAAATAGCTGAGTAGGCAGAAAAAGTACGGGGATATTCTTTTTTTGCAGATCATTTTTTTTCTTTGTTATTGCCATGCAGAGACAGAAGTGCTTCTGGTTAGCGCTGGATTACATATCAGCTGTTTCACTGTTTCAGATCTTACTGCACTTTTCAAGTGGGACCTGGAACTGCCATTGTGTGTGTGTGTGTGTGTGTGTTTCTTAACTCCCTCCCTCATTTTCATGACTTCCTACTCAGATGCTCTAGACTAAGGTTCTTTTCCTGGTCTTGTCCCTTTTTTCCTGTGTTAAATATTTTTCTGTGGAGACATGGTTTACTTAAGCAAAAACAAATTTGTGCAGTGTTTTCTGGGAATTAATGACTGTGTGGGAGGAGCTAATGTACTTCTGGCATTAACCCCAGGCTGTTGTTAACTGTCAGGAAATGTTCTATGCTGATGTTGTTGCTGTAAATGATGAAAAAGGCAAGGGGCAGGACATGGATTTTTATCTTTAAAGTTTGAAGTGCTGTTTGTTATCTACAGGGCATTCATTAAGTGCCCTGTATGTTACTTACATTACAGTAGCCCTCCGGGGCCTGATCTCTGATTGGGGTTCCATCGTGGTATTGAATAAACAATTATTAGCCAATCCAGTTTACATAGATCTTATTGCAACACTTCTTGTTGTTTAGAATCAGAGTTCAAAGACAAGTCAATCTTTGCTAATTTTGAGAGAGGCATTTCAGATTTGATCTGTTTTGTGTGTGTGTGTGTGTGGTTTTTTTCCCCCCTCTGTCAGTCTTTAAAGGCATCAGAACCTTCAAAAGCAGAATGCTTGTAAGAGTCAACTTCAGTGGTTGTGCTCATCTTTTGGGTACTGTCCCATCTCTGCATATTTTTTGATGTCATGATGCTTTGTGCTGTATGTGCTTTGCCATCTCAGTCCTCCTAAAATCAATTCTAATGATTCTCTAAGTGGGAAATTAGTGTACACTACTTCATTTAAAACTGCAGCAAGTTAGAGAAGTACTAAAAGCAACCTGTTTCTCACTGGCATCCGTTTGTGATGGCTTACTTCAAAACTAGAAGGGATTCTCATAGCTTCCACTGAAATCAATAGACACTCATTAGTTTTCACTGTAATCTGTGGGGGTGCTGGGTGTTCAGCATAATTCAAAATCAAACTACATTTTTGGGTGCTTAAGTATGAATTTAATTGTCTCATTTTTAGGCATGTGCTTTTGAAAACTTTGACCTTGGACTCCAGAAAATTGGGAATTTTAATAGAATACTTCTCCAAACCAGACAGCCTCAAAGTCAACTAGCTGCTTATGAATCAGTAATTATAATCATTACCTATGAGGCAAAAACCGGTCAGTGTCTTCTCACAATTATCAGGTTAATTAGATAAGCTCATTATTATTGTAAAGTGACTGAAGTCAATGAAGTTATGGCACTTTGACCCCCTAGCTTGAAACTACAGGGCCTCTTCCACCAAATTTCTGTTTATTTTTCTCAGGAGATATCTGCTGTCTTAATTCTGAGTCAGTTACCAATTGCTGAGTCTTACCTGGAATCTCCATGCTCCGTTAACTTGCATTGTTTCCAGTTTGTTCTGGTAGGGAGGGGTCTTTTTAACAGAGCAAGAGTTTGGCTACTGTTCTTGTGTTTTGGTATTTAAATGTAGACTAGAACTTGGTTTTATGGCCTATCCTGTGATCATGGGCAAATCACTTTGCCCCCTTGTGCCTCAGTTTCCCTGCCTGTAAAGTGGGGAGGAGGATAATGATTACTGTCTTTGTAAAGTGCTTTGAAATGTACTGAAGAAAACTTCTGTAACAGGAGCTAGGTATTAGAGCGTAGGCAGAGCCTTTTGTGCTTAAAATGCTTTACCTCAGTAAGTTAGATACAGGTAGTACACTGACTGTAGGCAGACATGACAGCTGTATATTTAGCAATAGTTCCCATACATGTTTAGCTATTCAGTTGGAATTGCAGATGTGTGATGACATACCATGTGGTATTACTTATGGTACAGGAGTTAAATATCCCCCGAGGGACTTTTTATGCAAAGGTTTTGATTTTAATCTGTTTTCACAGAAAAAAGATGAATACTAACATCTAAGGAACTGTGTACTTTTCTAATTGGAAAGAAAGTTTGGAAAATGAATCCAAGTATTTTACTTCATGAGAGAACCTAGAACAATTCAGTCTGTGCTGCAGACCATATATTAAATAGCTGGGAGTCAGCATTTTATTAGCACATAGTGTGTCAGTTTTTCTTAACCCGTAATAAAAAGCTGAGTTGTACATGTTCTTATCCAGGGAAGAAGTGACTGTGGAAAAGAGCGGGTAACACCAGATTAAAAAAAATAAAAATAAAAATAAAAATAAATCCTTCTGAGTCCTACTTATGGTCCAGGAGAAAAAACAAACAACAAACCCCGATTTTTCCTGTTTTCTTGCTGTCCCTGTGTATGTATGGAGCAATGCCTTATCTCCCAACAGCTTTATGTAAACATGCAATTATAAAAAGACCAAAAGATCTTAATGCCAGTTACACAGTAAAAACTGTTGGGTGAAAAATAGTAACTACTACTTCTTCTTTTTGCAGAGTTGAAAGATCTACAGATCAAGTAATTAAACCGGTCAACGTAGAAGCTTTGTCCAAATGGGTTGGGAAAATACCGTCAGATGTTTTACAAGACATGCCAGTGATTGCACCAATGTTAGCGAAACTTGGCTACGATCCATATGCCAATCCACCAAATTATGGAAAGCCAGATCAAAAAGTTCTTGAAAACACACGAAGGGTAAGGTATTTTTCTGTATGAAATCTAGTTGGCTAAAAGCGCATGTTTCATTATGAAAGAAATGTTGAGGAGTTTTTGTTTTAATGTGGACTATAAAACAGTAATTTACCGTTTTCATAACGGCAACCTTTAAAAGAGCTTTTGGTGGAGATTTTCATAGGCACTATGAATAGTTAGGCATGCAACTCCCATTGACTTTTAATGTGACTTGGGTGCCTAACAGCCCATTATGGCTTTGAAAATGACCCCCTTCATTGCTACTTCCAACATACTGGCATGCAGGGAACTGCTAAAGAGCTTCAGTGCTGAGTATTATAGGAAAGTGTATAAGACTATAAGATTTACTATTGGTTATCAGACCACTGCTTCTGCCTCCCAATGGTTTTAGAGAAGGTAAATCACTCTCTGGCCTCCCATGATGCACCTAGCTAACTGAGTATACTTAAGGGAAGGAGGAAAATCCTTCCTGAGCTCCTCAGGGACTCATCTGCAAAGCAGGAGAATGAAATACTCTTGCTTCAGGTTGCTCAGATATAAATATTCATGGATATAAATATTTCTAGCTCCTCTTTAAAGCTCAAATTACAGAGATGCTTTTGTAAACTCTTGTTCTTCATTAACCATTTGTTTCTGTGTTATGGGAATCTATTGCTCTGTCAAGCTTGGAGTTGCTTTGTGTCTTGTTTTCTTTTGCATTTTCCAAGTCTCAGAGGCAGAAAAGAAGTTTTTCTCCTTTCTCCTGTTGGCACTTCATAGTTTTATGGGATGAAGTGCAAAACGAAGATGCTCCCGAGACTCTCCAAACTCAGTGGCAGAGGTTTCCTTAGGCTCTCTCTCTCTCTCTGAGGGCTGTTTTTCCACAGAACTATTAGCCAACTTTTCCCTCTCGCTCCAGTTTGATCTGACTGGCAAGGAGTGGGGCTTTGGGGAAACACATTAGGGAAGTCCAAAGCCTTTCTTTCAGTAACAGTAGATTCCCAGTTAATTCAATGGTTGAGCAGGATCCTGTTTACAACATTAAGAATCCTAGAAATGTAGGTCTGGAAAGGACCTCGAGAGGTCATCAAGTCCAGGTCACAGCACAGAGGCAAGACCAAGTAAACCTAGACCATTCCTGATGGGCGTTCATCCAACCTGTTCTTAAAAACCTCCAATGATGGGATTCCACAACCTCCGTTGAAAGCCTCTTCCAGAGCTTAATTACAGATAGAAAGGTTTTTCCTAGTAGCTATCCTAAATCTCAGTTGCTGCAGATTAAGCCCATTACTTCTTGTCCTATCTTCAGTGCATGTGGAGAACAGTTGATTTCAGTCCTCTTTATAACTTCAATTCCTGTGTTACGCTTCACATTTTCCTCATGTAATTTCAGCTCATCTTCTACATCATCATTTGGGAATCTTCTCTTCAGTAAAAACAAGGAGTCCTTGTGGCACCTTAGAGACTAACAAATTTATTTGGGCATAAGTCTTTGTGGGCTAGAACTCACTTCTTCAGATGCATGGAATGGAAAATACAGGAGCAGGTATAAATACATGGAAAGATGTGAGTGACCTTACCAAGTGTGATGTCAGTCTAACGAGACAATTCAATTAACAGCAGAATACCAAGGGAGAAAAAATGACTTCTGAAATGGTAATGAGTGGCCCTTTTCAGACAGTTGACAGGAAGTTGTGAGTAACTGTAGGGGGAAATTAGTGTTGGGGAAACTAGATTTAGGTTTTGTAATGACCCAACCACTCCCAGTTTTTATTCAGGCCTAATCTGATGGTGTCCAGTTTGCAAATTAATTCCAGTTCTTCAGTTTCACATTGGAGTCTGTTATTGGAGTTGTTTTGTTGAAGAATTGCCACTTTTAGGTCTGTTAGTGAGTGACCAGGGAGATTGATGTGTTCTCTTACTGGCTTTTGAATGTTGTGATTCCTGATATCAGATTTGTGTCCGTTTATTCTTATGCATAAAGACTGTTGAGATTTGGAGACAATTTATACCTTCAGGTCAGTGGGACTGCTATGGGTATCTGCATGGCCCCACAGTGTGCCAACATTTTTATAGCTGACAACTATTTTTATAGAACAACGTGTCCTCAGCTCAGATTTAAATAGCTGAAATTGTGAAATTTATGATTTTTAAAATCCTATGACCATGAAATTGACCAAAATGGACCGTAAATTGGCAGGGTCCTACTTATAAGGCAACAAATCATGAATTTCCCATAAATATAGTTGTTCACTACACCAGGGGTACAGCTACCAATGCTGAATAGTAGTTTTGGGTTTATTTGCATATTAAATTTAAATGTTTACTGTAAGGTTTAATCCCTCCTAAACTGAAGCCTAATAAGGCAGTAAGTAAATTCAATTCCAAGAGCAGAGCTAGAATGGACTGTTTATTATTAGAACACTGAAATTAAATGACTACCTCTTTAATTTATGTGCATTTTAGCAGAAAATTAAATTAGTACAATTAAAAAGACTAATCCTTCATGTTGGGTCTTATATATTTGCTATCTCACATTTCCTTCTTTGCCTTTCTAGCCTGCCTCATGGTTTTCCCTAAGGCTTGTCACTTTATTTTTAAGCCATTTAACGGCAAAGTGTAACATATATTAGAATACTGATATATATTCCATATATAGAATGTATGTATACATGTCTGTCTGTCTAAAAAATGTAAAAATGGCATAAAAGTAAGCCAGTTACAGATTTGCAGGTCAGAAGACTATATTCCTCAAATTCGGAGCTTAGTGGAAAGCAGGAAGATGTTTGACTGCTGTGAAAATTTGTGAAACAATGTATTTTGTTAAAGATGAAAAGGCATTTACATGTAAATATTTAGGTAATCAGTGTGGATTGTTTGTACAGACTCCAAACTGATAGGAAGAACCTTTTTTCCTTTGTTAAATAAGTGATGCATAGTCTATAAACCTGGCTATTTACATATCTGAATAAGTGGTATTTTTGAATTTATACATAGATTAGATGGTAATGGTTTCAGTAATATCATATTGAAGGAAAATTTTTTCCTGGCTTTCTCAAGAGTAAATCATAAATAACAGTAAAATTGTGTAACATTTGGTGATCTAGAAAATATTCCATAAACACACTCTAAATATCGTAATATACACAACTTATTCTGTTGTTTAGTATGAAATACTGTTTGTTGTTACAAATAGTATCCAGTGTGGGCTGTGGGAATTACTTTTAAGACTTGGCTACATCAGCCAAGAAATTCATGATAGTAGCTGTGTAACGAATTATGGTTCTTGCTACAATAGTGTTAACCTAACTCTGTGTCTTATTTAGACAAGGGCTTAGTGATTTTGGTGTGAAAGGCACCGCCCCCATTCAGTAAAAAGCAATTATTTGGAAGGCTGGTACCCCATTTTAATTAAATAGACTTTCTTTATCTTTATCACTTAAGAAAAGTCTATCAAGTACTGATAGGTTGTGACATTAGTATAGTTTGTAAATCAATTTTGTTCACTATTGCGTCAAGAGTAGATTTTTTTTTAAAAGCCTTTACTGTAGTTTGGCAGCTCATTTTTTCTATTCCGTCATGCGTAGGGTTTAACTTTCAGGCCTTAGCTCATTTCCTTTGTGTAAGTAACCAGACTTAAAACTAGTTCCCCTAACTTTAAGGACAGTAATCTTTAAAGCTGGCTGGCCTGGTTGCCAAATTTGAGTTTTGAGCTCAGTCTTTTGCCTCTGGTTTGGCAGGAGTAGAGTGCTACAGATGTCCTATGCAAAATACTTGGGGTGGATTTAAAAAGCAGGCTCTGGAAAAACTCCCAGGATGACTGAAATGTCAGGTTATCATATGCTTTGCTGTTCTTTGAAGAATAGACAAAAGATGCAACAGAATCTGATGCTGATTAACCCAAACAGTGAGATTTTTACTTTGCCTTATGATTTTGATTCTGTTGGAATGTAAGTAGTTAAATTAAGTAGTACTGCTTATCCCTGGAGGCACCTGCTGAAAAATAATTACAGCTGCTTGTAATAAGAATAATTACCTCTCTACTTCATGCTTGTGATAACTTATGTTGTTAGTAGAGGCTGGCTTTGCTGCCTCAGTGACTTTCTGTTTGATTGGGGTTTTCCATTGGTGACTGAAGGCTTTTGTCTTCATGAATAGTAATACCTACTCGCCTTTTAATCTCCAAAACCCATTTGTCCATATTGCTGAATGGAACAGATTATAACTTGTGAAAAGTTATTTATTCACAAACTCAGGTTAAGAGAAACCTGAGAGGGGCTTCATTTCAACAGCAAGAACTTTTTGTCCTACAGTATCTGGCAGCGTAACCTCAATGGCAATCTATTCCAGTTGTTGGGAAAGCATCCAAAGAATGACATAGGAAATGAATGTTAACATTCCCAGCAAGTGAATAGGATATGGTGAAGACAGAGGATTCAGTTGTAGGTATTGGTGAGCTGGATGTGAATGATTGATATTTGTATAAGGAGTTTGGAAATGAAGATTAAAAAATTGAGGATGATTATCAGCTCTTAAGTAATTTGGGATGCCTTTCTCTCAGACCTACGTTATTTGAAAGAAATAGATTATTATTAGCACATGCTAAGAAAAAAAATTTCTGTGAAGGAGCAGCTACAAGGACAGACAAGGCTACGAACATATCACATCTACAAGTAAGAAATAAGAGTAATTAACTTTTACAAATCTTAAAAGCAAGGTAGTTTTTTGTTTTTTTTTTAAGTTGCCTTTGGAGGAGTAAAAATCTTGCATAGCAGTTTTTCAGTGGCTTATAATTTGCCATTCCTGACAATGTGCCACTCATTTGAATAATGTTTCACAAATTATAATCTGTACCTTAGCTTTATCTGAAGATATTTCTGCTAATAATAAATTATTGATCTTGCAAGCAACTGTTTTTCATTATGGACTAATTGCTTCATTAATTTCACGTTGGGCTTTGCATGCTTGTCCTGTACTATGTGGATGCATGTAAGACATACATTCTTATGCAGGGCATTGAGTACTGAGGTGGAAGATGTGTGCCACTAGAGTCTGAATAGTGTTGCATATAGATCAATGCATACAGAGGAACAAATAAATAAAAATACGTCTGTCCCTTGATGCATACATGGCGCCTGTTGACTTCAACGCTAGCTTTCTGTGCATTTACGGATAATTTAGTGCTTTATGAGTTTTTTTATTATATAAGGAAATCTTTTGGTATTCTTGTTGTGCTCATCCACTTTACTTCAAGGATCACCTAGCAGTGACTCAAGTTTGATATATTTATAGTTAAACGTTCAGTGGCTTTTTCTAGAAATATAAGAGGTAAACAGATTCCATATCCTCATGCACAAAGGAATCGTTTGTAATTGAGTTCACATGTACACATAAAATATTAATAATTGGTGTTTTCTGAAATGCTGCAAACTAGTAGCCCATTTATTAAGTGAAGAATATAAGGTATTAGAATCACTTCATTATATTTTAAGACTATCAGATGTGTCTGTAGCTCAGTCAGAATAGTGAACTTCACAGAGGCATCTGTTAAGAGTTGAATAGAATATAGCAAAAACTGGTGGGTTCCTTGTGACTATTAGATTTTGACTTATGCCCAGTTGAAATTGGCTTAGCCTTGTATTATGACTGGCTGTGCAGTTTCCTCTCACATCTGTAACATATTACTCCAGTTTTTTTTGGCACACACTCCACATTGAATGAATTTGTGGACACAGTATTACATATTCCAGTAATTTCTTTTGACAATTCCTGAAGGTTCCGATGTTCACCATAAAGAGATTGTGAGAAGACGACTTACATATGCTTAGAGGAAAACGCGTGGGGGTTCTGCCTGGCTGCTTACTGGTGGGCCTTATAATAACTTCTGCAAGCTATATTTTTTTCTGTCATGTCACCGAAAATTCTATTGACTGGTCATAATAGCTGGAAAAAGAAATTGAGTTTTATCAACCCTTCTGTTCCAAAGACACAGCTTATCCCCAGCTTGGCTCTTGAAGACATTTCCTCAGTGTTATGCTAGTGTTATCAACTGAGAGACACTATATTAGAGATCATGTGTTTGTCCTTATTTTTTATTTAAAAGGCAGTGTTCTGCAATAATGATCCCAAAGCATTATAAATAGTGCATCTGACACCAGTGTGGTAGAGCAGCTCTGTCTTGTAAAAGATATAGTGTATATTTGTGTAAGGTATGCAGCCATGAGATGTAGCTGTGGAACAGACCAGAATCAAGGCCATGATTGTGCTATAGCTAAGCTGCGAATGGATGGTGTTGGTGGCCAGAGAAGCATTTTGCTATGTGTATTTTGGCTTGTGTTCTTTGCTCTAACTTTTAAACTGAAAAAAAACAAAAACAAAATTGCATCTTAGAGTACAAGAACCAAGTCAGTGGTTTTCAAACTTTTTTCTGGGGACCCAGTTAGAGAAAATAGTTGATGCCCATGACCCAACGGAGTTGGGGATAAGAGGTTTGGTGTGTGGGAGGGGCCCAGGGCTGGGGCAGAAGGTTGGGGTTGGAAGTGAGGGCTGTGGGTGGGGCCGGGAATGAGGGGTTCAGGGTGTGGGAGGGGGCTCTAGGCTGGGGCAAGATGTTGGAGTGCGGGAGGGGGTCAGGGCTCTGGGCTGGGGGTGCAGGCTCTGGGGTGAGTCTGGGGATGAGGGGTTTGGGGTGCAGGAAGGGGTTCCAGAATTGTGTGGGGCTCAGAGCTGGGCCAGGGGTTGGGGTGCAGACTTACCTTTGGCAACAGCGCAGCTGGAGTGCAGAGGCTGGTTGGCTTCCCGCCTGTCCTGGCACTGCAGACCATGCTGCATCCCAGAAGTGGCCAGCAACAGGTCCGGCTCCTAGCCAGAAGTGTGACTCTCACCCACAGGCACCGTTGTGGAGCCAGTGCTCGGGGTGGGGACAGCGCGTGGAGCCCCTTAGCCCCCTGCCTAGAAGCTGGACCTGGTGCTGGCCGCATCCAGGGTGCAGCACAGTGTCGGAAAAGGTAGGCAGTAGCCTGCCTTAGTTGGGCAGCACCCCTGGTGGGACTTCTAACGTCCCGGTCGGTGGTGCTGACCAGAGCAAGGCGACCCAGTGCCTTACATACTGTTACCCAGTACTCGGCCACGACCCACAGTTTGAAAAACACTGTTCTAAGTGGTCACCCATGAGAGAGGGATTTCCTTGAAGAGAACCTGCAAATCTCCTGTGACTCCTTTGGTATAGTTTGTTTGTTTGTTAAATTTCTTCTTTGAGCTTTTTAAATGTAGATATGCCACTGCCTCCATTCTCTCCACAGGAATGTCTGTATGGTTTGGAAAAGAGAAATTAACCCTGATTAATAATAGGATATTGAGCTATTCACCACTGGAGTATAAGTTTAATTACTATAAGTCGCCATCTGGTGACTGTTCAGTGACCTATGTTAAATGAGTTTGCTTCTTTAGTTCCTGCTTGCAGTCTGCAGTGTAATTTTTTTTTTTGCTTATCTAAAATAGTTTCTTAAAATATTTGTAAACACCTGATTTTAAAAAAGGTTAAAAGGCTTTGTTGTTGCTATGCTTTACAAGACAAATTCTACAATGGAATTTGCAGTAGTTTATAAAATAAAATGAAACAAAATCGATTTTCTTGTACATGTAAATTGCTGCCATGCTGTTTTGTATTGGAACAATTGTTTTCTGAAATTGCTGTAGGACAACCCCAGCTTGTGGATTTTATTATGGAGATTTTTATCCAGAAAACAATCCATCTCAAAGTGGAAGGTTCAGTATATTTCTGAAACTTTTATTTCTGAAAATATCAGGTGCCAATTCTCTTCTTAACTTCTTTAATATTCCGCTGAATATTAGTTGCTTGGAAATCTTAACAGTGACTGTGATCACACAATTAAAATATTGGAATAGTAACTGTAGCAGGGTGGATCCCTGCTCCGGCCCTGAGGGGGTTAAAACAGCCCAGGGAAGGGGCCGGGGCTGGAGAAAGCAGCCTTTTAGGCTGGGCTGATTGGGGAAGTGGCTGCAGCTGGGACCACGCCCAAAATTGAGCCACAGGCCCTTATAAAAGGGCAGAGAAGTCAGGAGCCGGAGAAGTCTCTCTCTGCATTCAGAGGGAGAAGGGCCTGGCTGCGACAAGGGACCAGATAAGGTACCCAGGGTAAAGCAGGGCTGGGGAAGGCAGCGGAGCCGGGGAGCTCCTGCCTGGAAAGCCCCAGGCTGCAGCCTAGGAGTAGGCTAAGAGGTACCGGGGTTGCAGGGTGCAACCCAGGGGTAGGCCAAGGCAGCAGGTCCAACCCCTTTGCCGATGATGAGAGGCTAGCACTGCAGTCTGCCCCAGGGCGTGGGGCTAGCTAATGACTGGGCAGTTGCCAAGACCCTGAGGCAAAGTGGGGATAGAGTGGGGGGGTTCCCAGGAGGGGGAAACCCTTAAGAGAAAGGGGTTACTGCCAGGGGGCAGAACCCCACAGAGAAGGAGGCACTGGGGTCCAGGGAGGGACACGGGGCCAGTAGCGGAAGCCAGAAGGCGGATCACCGGCCTGCAGAGGGCGCTCCGAGCTGTGTATGTGAGCTAATTCCCTGACACAACCAGCAGGAGGCACCGCGGGGGTGAGCTCGCCCGGTTACAGTAACAGATTTAATTTAAGAAAATGAAATGATTCCATTTAAAGTAAAACACGATACCCTTCTCTAATGTCTTCGCCTTCTCTAATGACCCCATGTGACTGAAGAAGTGGTTTTGACTGGCATTTGAAGGAGCAGTTCCCAAATCTCCTTGCTTAATAGATTGCCATAATACAGGGTCTTGATCCAGACACAGGGGGGAATGAACCACAGACCTACGGGATGGATTTAGGAAGCAGGATACAACTTTATTACTACTGGGGAAGGGCACTACATGCTTATATCCTGCTCTCTCACACAAGGCGTTTAACTGGTTCCATTGTGGAATTACAGGGCTCCCACCATATCACCAATAGCTGAGGGTAGACCTTCCTAGACCAACCTCTAGGACTTAGCCCTGGACTACACTACGAGTTTGGGTTGAATTTAGCAGCGTTAAATCAATTTAACCCTGCACCCGTCTGCACGATGAAGCCCCTATTTTTTTTTTTGACTTAAAGGGCTCTTAAAATTGATTTCTGTACTCCTCCCCCAATGAGGGGATTAGCGGTGAAATCGACCTTGCTGGGTCGAATTGGGGTAATGTTGTCGCAATTGGATGGTGTTGGCCTCTGGGAGCTATCCCAGAGTGCTCCATTATGACCGCTCTGGACAGTGCTCTCAACTCAGATGCACTGGCCAGCTGCCCAGGGACACCCGAGTAGCGGCTGTTGTGGTTGGCCCTGGAGCTGCTCCAGCAGCAGCCAGTGTGGCTGGCTGCAGGGCCGCTGAGCGGTTGGCTGCAGAGCTGCTCCAGCAATGGCAGGGGAAATAATGTTTTTATACAAATTATTAAATTAAATACATTATTTCACTACAACTACAGCTCGTTTAATTATAAGTCTGCTTCCGGAAAAACTACTGATGGTGCCGTATGGTGCCATGTAAGAAACAGAGAAATTATAAAGAAGAAAGATGCTGTATGTTGCACATTCTGGCCAAGACTCTTGTAGAACTCTCTGGAAATGCAGTACACAAGGTGCAGCTGAGGGCGAGAGTCAAGATTGTTTATAGCCCTCTGATTTTTCTGGGCTTCTCTGGGAGCCAAAATGGCACCTGTGTAACTTAGCATCTTGGCAGCCATTCTAAGTTACGGCATCTTCCTCAGGTCTGCATCTGGTTTGCCGCACAAGCCAGAATGGCCCTATATTGGGGTTTACAGGGATCAGAGCAGGGCTAACTATGGCTGCACAATCCTGTAACTGTGTTGGGTGAATGTCATCTACTAGGATGGAATAGAGAATCTCAACCATTTTGATATCTAAGAAAAATTGGTGCATAAATCTGATGCTTCTGGAAAAGCTTAGCCCCCACCTCTCCTTACCATGATAAGTAGTTGAGTGACAGGTCAGCAACCTCAGAAAGCAATATCTCATTTTTCCTTGCAAGCTTTTTTTCGATAAACCTTTTTAAGAACTTTACAAGGAAACCATTAATGTTAGTTCCATCCTGCATCGAAATACTGCATGCAGTTTACTTTTGGCTGTTTTAAAAAAAATTGCCAAATTGTATGAAATTCAGATCTACTGTTGTAAAACCCCACCCCGTAGCCAGTGTGTGCTTTTATGTTTTGCACACTGTTTAAGTAGAATCCTATTCAGGCAACTCTCCAGTTCCGTGAGGATTGCATGTTTTCTGCCATCTCCTTGGGAGAGGTTAGAGGAGGTGAGCAGTGATTTGTATGAGAAAATAGAACAAGTTTATAATAGATGTTCATATTTTGAATATCTTTAACAAACCTCTGGGGGGAGAAAATGGTATCTAGGTAGGTTTCCTGACTTCAGAAGGTAACTTTGTTCAGGGCAACAGGTTCTGCATAAACTAACTTTTTTATTAATACTTACAAGTGATGTTTAGATCTTGAACTGGTAGTGCCTAAAAGGAACTAGAGCTGCAAATGTTGAAATACAAGGTACATCCTGTTTTATTGGCTGTCTCACTTGTAGAATGCATGTATTAGTATGAAAGAGCCTAATCTGTAAAAACCCTCCCAAATTCCTAATCTTTGAAAACTCCTAATCAAATCTCCTCTTGCATTATTTTTGGACAATGTTGCAGTATTGGTGCTTTTTATGTAACATCACATGAGCATTTTGGTTTAGATTATCTGTTTTGTGGATAAGAATTCACAATAGGAAACTGACTGTTCATGACAGATGGGAGCAAAGAATCTCCTAGGTTATGAATATTTAAAATGTCTGTCTGAACCAAAACTAGTTTTTCTTCAGTATCTACATTACAAAAACGAAGCATGTAGCAAATTACAGTATCACTTTTATTGGCAGTAATCTGATCTGCTGTGCCCAGTTATGTTTATGGAAAATGGATAATGCTGTGTGACTAGAGGCTTTGTTGCATCTTGAACTCTACCATAATATTAAAATACTATCTAAGAAGGATTTGTCTTCGATAGTATGTGAATAATTGCACAGCTGTCTTCCAGGTCCTGTTGCTGTATCTCTGTTGCATGAGAATTTTATTTTGTCAAATTTTTAACATTGTACACTGAACTGACCAAATAAAACATTGCAAAATGTAACAGGGAGAGAATTATATCTGCATTAAAATCCTGACCCAACACTATTATTAATCCTGTTTAAATGGGCTCCTTTTCATTAAACAAATATTGAGTAACATAGTGGTGGTGCTTGGACTATATTGACATTTTAACCTGCAGGTTGGAATATTTACTACCTCACAGAAGCTCAGTACACTGAGTTAATTAGTGTTTGGGCATTTTGGAAATAACTGAGCTGATGATTGTGACTTTCGTGGCTATTAGTCTTTTCCACTTTTTGCTAATTTTGACTGATGTAACAAATCTCTATATTGTTTTCATGAGCTATGTTTTCTTCTACTAAAAAATCACATTAATATGGAACTTCATAGCCTAATGCTTCTGAGGCAGTTCAATTTCTTTCATGGATATGAAATTAGCCAAAATGGTTTCATGTTGTGGATAGGTGAATAAATTGTTTGTAGTGTTAATGTGACAACATTGTTGATGCATCACTTTCTTAGCTGTTGTCTAGAGAGATGAGCTTCATTTTAACAGTTTAACTAAAAGATAAAAATCTGAAGTAGTCTGCTGAACTCAGATGTTTACAATACATTTGGATCTCATTGACCACACGCTGAATTTTTGACCAATGAAGCCTTCATTAACGTTATTGTGGGAAGCTATGGTTATTGTGGAAATGGCTTCAAAAATGTGAATGAGAGCTGTGCCTATCATTGTGGATTACCATTGTTCTTCTATCTTTGTCCACTCCTTTTGAGATAACAACTTTTAAGGTTTTGCAACTTATATAGATGATTCCTTGCTCCCTTGTTGTTTTTTTTTAGTAAAGTCTGGGTCATTGCATGTGTTTAACCAGTCTAGTTATGGAAATAAAGTAGTGAAAGCTCCCAGCTTGCTTAGTTTATTCAAAATGAATTGTATTGTTTAATGTTGCAGTCATATTTGGGGTGAATTATTTTGCAGACAGGAAACTCTGAGCTGACTCAGCTTCAGTGACAAGGCCACTGCAGTGTACTGACATAGTAATTATTTCAGAGACCGTTCTGCTCCTAATCTGAGCTCAAAAATAAGTGTAAGATATTGCAGACTTTTAGACTCCCATTCAGACCAGACAGGAAACTGTCAATTCTGTAGATGCAAGATCCTTCTGTTCAATATTAGCCATGTCAGGATAACCTACTGCAAATTGTACGTAATTCCTCTCTCATTTTTTAACTCTGTAATTAGTAATTGGTTTTAATTTTGGAGAGATTTTTGCATGGCACCACATAGTAAGGAAAGACAGATTTAAAAAAGACAGTTTTATATTGGTATATAGCTAAGTTAATATATAGTGAATAAGGTATATCGGACTTACATCAAGCATAATTTGTCCCCTGAGAAAACTTCAAATGTAGGATATATGATTTTTGCCATGTATTAACCTAGTGGATGTTTCTTAAATAAAAATTGTATTAAATGCCATTACTTCTCACTCAAACAGAACAATCAGTCAATATGTGATGTTATTGTTTGTATTACCATAGTGCCTCTGGGCTCTAGTCATGGACTAACTAGGCTGCCATTGTGCTAGGCACGGTACAAACGGAACACAAAAATACGGCCCGTGCCCCAAAAAGCTTCCAGGCCAAGTGTAAGAGGAGAAATAACATTTGGGTACAGACAGATTGGGGAGCATAAGAAAATGCAACAATATTTGTCAGCATGATAGGCAGTGGTCTCAGCACATCAGCAGCTCAACTATTCTCAGGCTTTTTGTAGGTATCATGGAGTTATAAGCTGGAGAATGTGTGTTAAGATGTAGAACTGGATCAGACTAACACACATTCTCATTCATGAATTAAAATGAGAATTTCTAAAATAAGAAGTGCCACAACCTGATGGATAAAAATCAATGATTTAAAAGAAAATACAATATTTTTTTATTTAAATCAGATTTTTAAAAGTTTAAATCATTTTATTTTTTGAAATAAACATATTTAAAATTAAATTTGAATTTGACAATCTATGTTAAGGCTTAAATTTACTATAATTTATTAATTTAAATATCAAATATAATATTAACAAGTACATGTTTGAACTTTGTGACTAAGCATCTGGAATCGGAGCTTACTGAAGTACTAAGCCAATTATTCAGGAGTAGCCTTTTCTGGAGGTGCAGAGAGAAGATTTTCTTCATTTCAGTTTATTCAACTAGTTTGGTTCAATGACTACTACATTCAAAGTTAACAAACCATTTGGGAGTTGAAAAAGCAGGAAATCTTGTTTTCCTTTTCCAATCTATGAATAAAAACTAGTTGTGAGAATGAGATCTACTAGTTCTTAAAAGAAGCCTAAATTTAGTGTAAAGTCTATGTTTAGTTGCAAATCAACATGTTTTAGTGGTTACCAGTCGATGGGACTCAGCTTTTTTTAGGAAAACAGCTAAAAAGTACAAATGGAAAACACGATTACAGTAAATTATTTAAATCAAGGTTTCCTGTTTGGTCATTTAAATCTTGATTAAAATCATTGATTTAAATCAATCCTCCATGCTCCAGGCATGTCTGATTAGCATGACTAGTTCCAGATGACCCAGACTAACCTATCTTTTATTGAACAGAATTCCTGTTAGCAGTTTGAACATAATATGATGATAGCATCTGTTTAAAGTTTTACTATGTTTTTTTTCCCCCAGGTCTATAAAGGTGAATTTCAGCTTCCTGATTTTCTTAAAGAAATGCCACAGGTACAGTATTGGATTGTTTTCCTTCTCTCTGGTGAAGTGATATGGAGAAAGTGTGTGAATGCAAGAGAGATGTGATAGACATCTTTATTAACAATCCATTTATAGAGAACTGATTTTTGCATTTCAGTGTGATTATGTATGGTTGAGTCATAGGTAATATGAATAGGTAGGCCTTCCATGACAGAAGCTGATAGTAAGAATGGTCAGATTTGTGAAGCCACATAATGCTTCATTTCCCTCTGAAGGAATGCTTAAATATCTGCGTTTACAGAACTTTAGAGAACTTCCTCATCTGGATTAATGAAGTATGTCCCATAAACTGGGCATTGTATATAGTTTGTCCCACTGTCTAGAGTAATTTGATTTTTCCCCCTCTACATGCTGGGGCCTTCTTGTATCCTATTTTTAATATTAGTTCCATGCCTACTTTTTCTGCCTGATGTCTTGTTTGCTAGTGCATGGTCCTAGAGAGTCCTAGCGTCCCCACACTATTCCTGAGCCTGTTTGCATCTCTGGTGTGGAATGTAGCACGCTACGTCCAAACTAGAGAGGAGTCCAAGACAAAGTGCCAGATCCAAACGTTCCTGGAACCTTGAGAAACTTCAGATCTGAACTTTTCCATTCAGGCCAAGTTTCATTCTAAATACCTCTAAATGGAATGTTATGTATTATTGTTGGTAGTAAAGAAATGTAATTTGCTATCTGTTGCCTTGTTCTGAAAGATTCTAAATCAAGTATAGGGCAGATAGCAAGGCTATCTCCAGAGTGTTTTGCCACACTTCAGTAAAGCAGTTCAGTCCTGGGCAGTAAAGATAAGTTATCTCATCATTTACTAAGAACATTGAACTAGTTAATATACTTCACAATTTTAATTATAATTATAATTGAGTACATTAAGATGTATAATCTCATCAGCTAACTAGTTCAGGGAGTTTTGCTGACCTTGTAATACAATTACATTTATTTATTTATAGATAGATAGGGAGGATTATCCTGCCAAAGTAGTCAAGTGTGTTCTATTCTATAGTAATATAATTATGTATTAAGCCCTACTAATAATGTGATGCTTATACATGGCACAGTCCTGTCATAGAGGGTATTGAAGAAATTAGAATAGGGGCTATGTGAGCATAATAACTAGAGAAGGTATTTCCTTGTAGTTTCAATAACAGACTTGAGGTCCTTCAGACATAAATTCCCAAGAGACTGCCTGATCTAGGTCTAGTATCAATATAAACCTAACAAAGCTTTTCCATTTCTATGTGCAGCATCTCAGATTCTGGGTTCTGTTTCTGGTCTTCTGCTAATAATTTAATTGACCTTTACTTTAATCAAAGAGAAAGTAGGACTTAATTCTCAGAATTCCATTAGATTAATATGTAGATGTCTTGTGACTACAAACAAGTTTTAAAGAATTAAGAAATTTAAATAGACTCTCAAATAGATATATTTTTCAACTGGTTAATCTCCACTGAGGAATTGTTGTACAATAAACATACATGTTATAAAATTATCAACTACATGTTTTCTTTGCTTTTAATATGGTGAATCTAATGACAAAAAAGAGAAGAAGACTGCATCTAAATGTGCCTCGTCCTAGTCCGTTAATCTGGCATTGAAAAAGCATCATGCAGATTGTGTCACCCAGGAGGAAAACATGCTCACTCACTTTTACCATGAAGATAGTTAACATATTAATGATATTTTACTTGCCTGTTTTACAAAACCAAAACCAAAACCAAAGCAGACCCAAAAGAAAACAAAACATTGTCCCTGATGAGTGAGAATTTTACACGGTTGGATTGAAAACAAAAATGGATCATGTTGTTGTTCGTAGGAATGCATACAAATTATGGGCTCAGTCCTGACCTAGAGAAAATTCCCAATCACAGTTACATGAGGAAAGGCTATAGCAGGGGTGGCCAACCTGTGGCTCCGGAGTCACATGCGACTCTTCAGAAGTTAATATGTGGGTCCTTGTATAGGCACTGACTCCGGGGCCAACTTTCCAATGTGCCGGGAGTGCTCACTGCTCAACCCCTGGCTCTGTCACAGGCCCTTCTCCCACTCCACCCCTTCCTACTCCATCCTCTGAGCCTGCAGTGTTCTCGCTTCTCTCTCCCCACCCCGCCCCCGAACCTCCTGCATGCCATGAAACAGCTGATCAGGAGGTGTGGGGAGGGAGGGGGAGGCACTGATGGGTGGGGCTGCCGGTGGGTAGGAGGCGCTGGAAGCCCGGTGGGGGAGCTGATGGGGGGCTGCTGACGTATTGCTGTGGCTCTTTGGCAATGTACATTGTTAAATTCTGGCTCCTTCTCAGGCTCAGGTTGGCTACCCCTGGGCTATAGGGTAGGACCCCTGTAACTGGTAGCACTTCTGGTGATGTATCTGTATACAAAGTGCTTGAGATACCAAAGGCTGGAATTGCTGGTCATTATTATGTTAGGGCTTGTTCATGAAAAATTAGTTAGAATAATACAAAAGTTAAATTGAAAAAGATCTAACATTAATGTGATTCCGCCCTATAGAACAGGGAGAGGAATAGCTGTGGAGAGGTGGGAGATGAATTGATGGAGGCTGAACTGAGCGGGGTGGAGGCCGATGGGGTGGGCATCTAAACTGAATGAAGGGGTCTGAACTGATAGGGGTGGGTGCTGAGGGGGCAAAATTGTGGTAGGGCTGGGGGACAGGATTAATTGCTGGGGTGGGGGCAGGCATGTTTGAGCTCCTGCAGCAGGGGCAAATACATTTGGCAGAATGGACAACATTAATTGCGACGCCCCCACGCATTGGGGATGGGTAAGTGGAGTTCAAAAATCAAGACGGACTGAAAAAACACAATATAATTTTTTCTATAAAAATCTCTTCATTTTTAGGGGTGTGAGTCATGATTTTTGATTTCTTGAGGTTAGCATTACTACAAAAATGGTGGTTCTAAGAACCTGGGAGCCATAGAGAATTGCATATTTGGGGAAGACCAGGTAATTAGGTAACTCACTAAAACACTTCATCTTTTCCCCCCTTCCTCACACTGATGCTGTAAAATAATGTGTATTATTGTCTGTCAGATAAGTGGCAATTTGAAAAAGTTTGAGTGCACACAGGACAATGGTTCAGCCCACTGTGCTTATGAAATTTCATTTCATTCGAGCAGTATTTCCCAAATGGTGAGTTGTGACCCACCATTGGGCCATGCGCAGATTCTAGATGGGTCGCAGGTCCGGTGCTAGGAGGAGGGGGTTGGAGAGTGAGCTTGCTATGCGCTCACCCTGTAGCAGTGTCTCCTGTCCCTCATGGCTGGACCTTGCTCTGGGTGTCGCAATCTGGCACACAGGGTCACAGTGCCACGTAGGGTCGGCCTGACCATGACAGAAGGGCTCATGGGGTGCAGCACCATGGCTGTTTGGCCCAGTCATGGTGAAGGGGTGGCTGCATCAAACCTGAATGGTGCTGTGACCCTGCGTGCCTGGTGGCAATGCCCAGAATGGGGAGCTGGGCCCAGCCTCATGTGACAGGACCTGCCACTGTGGGGTGAGTGTGGAGCAGGCTTGCTCTCCAGTCCCTTCCACCTGGACCTCCCTTCTGCCCTAGTCCAGGATTAAGGTTGTGGTGCCAGGTTGTAGGGAGCTGCTGCAGGCTGTCAGTGTCCCCTTTGCAGTGCAAGGAAGAGGATGCTGGTCTGTGATTTTGGGGATCCCCCATTTGTACCCTGGAACGGTCAGAAAATTAGACAAAATGGAGTTGGTGGGTGACCTTAGTAAAAAAGCTTGGGAGCCAGTGCTCTAGAGGGAGTATTGTCACCCTGTAGAGTATCAGGGCGCTGGTAATTAGGAAATAGTGACTTTGCTCTCTTACTCAGTTTTCTTATCCTTTAATAATATACAAGAAAAGCTGATCTGTCTGGCCTTTTTGCAGCTGAAAAGCTCTATGAACTGGCATTCACGACCTTTATTGGAAGTCCAGTTTATAGTTCAGTTTGCGTGGGGCCAGCAGCATCGGTGGCAGGTATCATAGGCTGGGGGAGGCTGTGCCTCCCCAAACAGACAGATGTGGCCCCACCCATCCCCAGTCCCACTGCTTTCCACTCTGCGGCTTCAGTGCCCCTGTGCGGTGGCACCTGCCCTCCCAGCCTGAGTTGGGGGCTGGGGCCGTGGCGCCTGCCCTCCCAGCACTCCAGGGCTGCGGCTGCAGCACTGGTGCTCCGGGGCCGGAGGTGCTAGCCTGGGGTGGGGACCAGTGGCTGCAGGGGGGGATGGATCTTAGGCTCTTGCAGGGGGGGTGCAGAAGGAGCAAGCTAGGGGCTAGTCTCCCCCAGCCAATGGTTCATGCGCTGTCAATGGCTGGCAGGCTCCCTACCTGGCTGTGCGTGGCTCCCCGAAGCAGCGACATGTCCTTGCCGCTCCTAGGCAGAGGCGCGGCTAGGCAGCTCTGTGCGTTGTCCCTGCCCTGAGCACGGCTCTGCAGCTCCCACTGGCCGGGAACCATGGCCAATGGGAGCTGCGGGGGTGGCGCCTATGGACAGAGGCAGCATGCAGAGCTGCCTAGCTGTGCCTCCATCTAGGAGCAGCAGAGACATGTCAATGCTTCTGGGGAGCTGCTCGAGGTGAGTGCTACCCAGATGCAACATCCCGTACCCTTTCCTGTGCCCCAGCTCCAGCTCCACACCCCCTCCTGCACCCAAACTCCCTCTCTCTTAGTTAACTAGAATTTTTCACTTACTGGCACCTCCCCAACATTCCAGATAAAAAAGCTTTTACTGTACTTGCTTACCTCCTGCGGTCATTGGGAAGGTTAGTGTGATGTTCGTAACCAGTGTTTCAGAAACTTTGCTCATGCTTTCAGTGTCATACTCTCAGGATAAAAGGATAGGCACGTTTTGTAATTCAATATCCAAAAATATAGGAACAAACTATTTTTCTTAAGGATAACTTTTAATTATTCTTGATATGTTAAAACTAGAGATTCAGGAAAATGCACGGAAGAATTTATTGCATGTGAAATTAAACTTTCGACTTGCCCCATCAGTTCAAATTAAAAATATTTTTTTATTTAAAAACCAAAATTGGTTTCTTTTGTTCCAGCCAAAGAAGACAGTAGAAAGGAAGCCCCGTGGCAAGATAAAATGAACATGGACCAGTAAAGTAGAGTAGCTGTGGTGTCTGTTTCACGTTTTCAGACCATAAAACTCTTAGCTGTGGGCACCTTCAATCTTTCTGATAAACTTTCTTTATGTGCGATCTCTAACCTGGGCTTTGCTCTGTTACTGGGTGTCTGCCTGTTCTTACATTTTGGACAGTTAGTGTTCGTGCTTTGCAAGCTGTGCTTAGCTAATATAAAGCCATGAACAACCTGACACCACTCAGCTAAATGTGCTGTTGCTCACGGTATTCATAGTATTGCTCAGCTCTCAACTGCTGGCCAAAGTGTCTATTGCAGCTTAAAGGTGAAAAAGCATTGAAATGTCAGATTTTTAGCAGTAGTAGTTCAGCAAACTGATTTGAAGAAGTATGCAGTGGTTAATTCATAGAACTGAATGATAACAAAGACTTGTTAAGCTACAATATTACATGTGTAGTTGCAGTATATGTAGTACACATGCACAGTTGTGTCTAAAGAAAGAAAGTTAGCAGTACGTACCTGTGTGGTATTGAATTTCTGAATAGTGGAAGTTAAGCTATTTTTAAAATACTTAATAAAGCACAGTAAATAGACATGGTACTTTGTAAACCCTAAATGGTCTTGTTTCCTAAAGCCTACAATATTAGTTATTTAAAAAATAAATAATTCCTATTTTTAAAAAATTGACCTGTTTGTTAAGTCAGCAGAATTAGGTCCTTAACTTGCAGCAAATGTCTGTGGTGTTCCAAGTCAGATAATTAAAATGGAACTCTTCCAATTCTTAGTAGTAGAACTGATAGTTAATTTAAATCTGCTTAATTTAAAAAAGTAAGTTTTATGTTTCTCCAAAAAGAGAGAAACATATAAACTGAAGTCAGAAAAAAATCTTTAGAGAGATAAAGTGGATGAGGTAATATCTTAGATTCATAGACTTTAAGGCCAGAAGGGACCATCATGATCATCTAATCTGATCTCCTGCACATCGCCGGCCCCAGAACCTGACTCCCCTATTCCTGCAACAGGCCCATAAGCTCTGGCTGAAGTCCTCAAATCTCGATTTTAAAGATTTCAGTTTTGGAAAATCTACCATTTACTCTAGTTCAAACCAGCCAGTGACCCATTCCTCGTGCTGCAGTAGAATGCAAAACAAAACAAAAAAAACCCAAAAAACATCCAGGGTGTCTACCACATACTTGACCATTACATTGATTACTTCAGAAAAAAAATCGGCTGTGACATTCTTAACAAACATCATGGCCACCACAGTCTCTCCACTGTGGAGAGGATAGCTGTATAGTCTCTAAAAGCCAACCATTAAATAGTGATCAAACCAGCAGACAAAGGGGATATCACTGTAGTTCTCAATTGTGATGACTACATCAATTAGGCCAACTGATAACTCTCCTACACCACCTACCATAAAGAATTCAAAGAAGACCCCATATCACAATTCACACAAGAATTTAAGGATATCATCAAATCCTTCCCCAGACAACTCTAAGACAAACTACCACTTCATCTTCCACACACCCACACCAGGGACCTTCTATATGCTTCCCAAGGTACACGGACAAGGGAACCCAGGCACACCCATCATATCTGACCACGGCACTCTTAATGAATATCAGGACTCATATAAACTATGCTGAGACCACCCTTTACTCAAAGGACTGACTTCCTTCAGAAACTCCACACCACCACAAACCTCCCTCAGAACACCATACCTGCCACTATTAATGTTTCTTCCCTGTACACCAGTATCCCTCAACATGGCTGCTTCACATATCTATAAGACAATGGACAACATTGAGATATCTACCTTAAACATATTGTTAAACACATCCTTTTCATCTTCATCCTTAACAACTTTACATTCAACAACAAAATCAGCAAAAATTATAAAAGACAAAAATACCCTATCATCCGTGGGTTAACACTTTCCACAAAATGATCACTCCAAATCTGACTTCAGTCCTTATCCTTAAGGAAACCTGCATAATACCTTCAAAAGACAGGCATGGGAGCTTAAATTCATAACTCAGGTAGACACCAAAAATCATGGTCTCAATAGAGACACTGGTTTTATGTCTCATTACAACAGTCTGCAGCCCAGTAACTCTCCTTTGTCCTATGGCTGCAGAGGTGTTAATTGCCACTTCAGTTTGAATAGTTTCTTGCAATGTGTTATCTCCCTATGTTTGACAATCTGTTCCACCAAGTGTTTAGCTGTGACACTCTGAGTACCTTTCCCAGATCTGAAAAAGAGCTCTGTGCAGCTCAAAAGCTTGTCTCTTTCGCAACAAAAATTGATCCAATAAAAGATACTACCTCACCCACCCTATGTCTCTCATATCCGGGGACCAACACAGCTACAACAACACTGCATAAAAACTCTTCGTGATATAGCAGCAGAGTTAGTATGCTTCATGGGCAGTATATGTTAAAGGAATTATGAAGTATATATGATTGCTTCCCTTTTGGAAAATCTGAAGCTGGAGTTGAAATTGCTTCTATTAAACTAGTCTTACTACTTAATATTTTGTTCTGTTGATTGAGTCTTGAGTATAATAAAAAGAACCAAACAACTAAATGGCACTATTAGTGATATTTTTATTTTGTAATGGAGAACAACTAATTTTGTTTTAATTGGTGATAGCATTTTATATTAATATATGTATGTATTTGCTTTAACAGACAGAACCAGTGGAGTAGAATATCTGATGGACTTACCTTGCACATAAGGTAATAAAATGGAGTATCACAAGGTTATCTGCTCCAATTGTTTCAGTTAAGCTGGTTAATTGTGATCTTTTTTTAAAATATCAAATCATTAATAGAAGCTTCAGAGTGGAAAATTGCTTTCTTCAGTAATATATTTGGGGCTTATGGGGGGAAATAGATGGAAGGTATTGAGTTCAGATTCAAAAGTAATATAAATGAGTCAATTTGGTATAATTCAATATGTGAGGAGCTGAAAAAATGTAAATTACATCATTTTAGGATTGCTAGACAACCATACATGATATCACCTCTGAATTTAAACCATTTTCTCTATTCTTGGATTTCTCTGGGCTGTGCTACAGCTGGAAGTACAAAGGAAAATATAAAATGAACAAACTATTTGGCACTTTTTAGTAGCTCTTCACATTCTTAATTTGTGTTAAAATTAATATACAGGTGACATTTGTACATCAAATTGAAATGCATTTTTAACAAGACAAAGTTTTTTAGAATAAACTTTTTTATATTTTTAAAGACAGTTCTTTGGCTAAAGAGCGGGATAAGAAATGACCAAAAAAAGAGAGCTAATCTTAAGTTTTTTGCCTATAGTGTTCCATACATCCTGAAGCAGCCACAGGGAAAATTGTATTTCTTGGATGAAAAATGGCCAGGATAGGGAATGCATATTTTAGAGCACTTTGTACTGGGACACTGGTGAATGGTGAAGGCATTACTGCTAATGCTATAATCAATAATGAGTTTATTTTTAGAGCACTCCTTGCTTAAAATATTCTGGGTGCCCAGCAAAATGCAACATCCATCTTAAATTAAACCAAGGCAACATAGTGTTTACAAATAAACAAATAGCACATGTACACAAAAGGATTATGTTGCGTTATAAAGAAATAAATTCTGTTTGGAAACATTCTTAATTTAGAAATCTGTGTGGAAAGCATTCATTTTGTATTATGTAAGAAAAACATTTAAAACTTTTATATCTCAGATAATTTTACTTTCATAAATAATTGGCATTGGAGTTTGATTTAGTGCTGTTTTTTAGGTTCCAAAGCAGCAAAATCTCCTTGAAAGCATCTTCAGGAGCAATTTCACTGTCAACTTGTGATGGAAGAGAAAGTTGTTGATTAAAAAAAATAATTTGCACTATGTAGCTAAAGGGTTTACTGAAACTATACAGAGATAAAAAGCTGTTCACTGTCTTTTGCCTTACAAATGACTTACTTCCGACAAGGTTTCACGCTTTAAAAACATCCTTATGGGGTTGAAGGAAAGGTTCAAGAGTGGCTGTGCCTAGCTTGGATGGTAATTTTGGACCAGTTGAGATTGTTGCCATTCCAACTGTGAATTAGTCTTTGTATTTATGAAAATGTATGGGGCTGCAAAATGAATTTTAACAAATAGAATTTGTGCACTCATTTTAACTTGTTTAATTATTATTTTCTCTTTGACATGACATTATAAGGACCATCCTATCGAGATCAGTGAGGTGTACCGCTCATGGCCTGCTTTTTTCGAATCTTCTCCCATTTGCCTTCAGACTGTATTTTTTGTTTTGTTTGGGGCTTTTTGTTTGGTTTGTTTTTGGTTTTTTGTGAGCACACTTAAACCTGTAACAATAAAAGCACTTTTCTGATATGGTGAACCTTCCACTGATGATGATGATGATGATGATGTACTGTGTTACATTTATACAACTGTTTCTACAGTTTGAAAATGAAATTAAAACAAAATCTCGCCTGTGTTGAAACTGCTATTCTGTCTATATCTCTGTTTAATTCCAGAGCTTAATTTTAAAGGGTTTGTAAAAATGGTTTGTGAAACATTTGGAATTTAAATGTATGAAATTTTGTAAAAGTGGCCTGTGCTTGTCCTAATTTGTGTTTTTTGGTAGAACAGTTGAGCCTGTTTCAATTTTATTGATATGGAAATTGTTAAATATCTTTCTTTTAATTATTTAAAAAATCATTTCTAAGATGTTGATAAATTACATGTACATTTACAATGCCGTGATCTTTTGTATTTTATTTTTCAAAATAAATGCTTTAAATGTGATTTTTTTTTTTGAGTTATTAATGCAGCTTTTAACTAGAAGATCGTCATGCAGAAGCAAGGTGTTACTGTACCTTTCAGGTGAATAGCTGTAATATTGAAAGATACAAACTGATGCCCTGAGATGACAGACATTTATGTATGTGCTTAACTTTAACGTGTGACCAGTAGGAGTACTCATGTTCTTAAAGTTAAGAACATGGAGATTTGCAAGATTGGGGCCTAATACGCTTCTACCCCGATATAATGAGACCTGATATAACACGAGTTCGCATATAGCACGGTTACCCTGAGGCTCTGGCAGTGGGGCTCAGGCGGAGCTTTAAAGGGCCCGGGGCTCCGGCTGCTGCGGGGAGCCCCAGGCCCTTTAAATCTTCGCTGGAGCCTTGCTGCTGCTACCCCTGGGGCTCCTGCAGCGGGGCTCGGGCGGCGATTTAAAGGGCTTGGAGCTCTAGCCGCTGTGGGCACCCCCGGGCCCTATAAATCACCACTGGAGCCCTGCCGCCGCTATCCTGATATAACAGGGTTTAACCTATAACATGGTAGAGATTTTTGGCTCCTGAGGACCATGTTATATTGGGGTAGAGGTGTATATTGGAATTTTGTTTCTGCATATGTAAATCCTGTTTTTCTATGTGTATTTACAACATAAACTAGCTTGTTTATTGATTTAGCGCAGGGATGCTAAGCTAATAAGACACTAGTAAATAATTTATAAAGTAGGTTAAATAAATATTTTCTTTACCAAGATTCCTCTGATAAACAGTATAAAACCTATCTTCTATAAAACTATTATTCTGCACTGATGATAATTCAAGAACCTCTGAAATGTCATTTATACTTTTTCCCCACCCAGAGGAAGTCGTCTGGGTGGTTGTATGACAGCTGAGTGGGAGGATCTTTGTACTACACTTACAGCTGCTTATTAAAAATTATAAATGTCTCACCAGAATATTGAAAGGACTCTGTCAAGGCATTAGTCATCATTTTGAAAATGCACTTAGCTTGGTTTTCCCGTCCCTTTAAAATTAGCGGTTTTCTTGGGGGGGTTAGGGGGGTCCAAAAACACATTTGCTCTTAAACATTTTGAACTTTGTGTTCATAAAATATTGAAATGTAAATTATACTGCTAAAAATAGAGAGATCATTTGTCATCAAATCTTGTCTGGCAAAGTATTTTAAGAAAAATTATTAAGAGGAATTTTTGTGTGTGCACTAATTTATTTCCTGATCAATTGACTGAAGTTTTAAAGTTTGCAGATGTCTTCACTCTTCCCTCAAATATTGTGGGCTCTCATCAGAATTTTTCTCTGTTTAGCCTAACTCTGTCCCTTTATTGTGGATGAGAGGGACAGATTGTTTGTTTGTTTTTATTGGCAGCTTAGGGAGTTTCCTTTCCTTTTACTGCAGTGCAAGTAATTCAGTTTGAAATGGTTAAAATGGGAGTTAGTCGTACTTTTAAAAAATCTATATTGAAAGACATTTTTATAGATGCAAACAAGGAGTGAGGCATGTTTCTTTCACAATTGTTGAGTTAATTTAAATTCTTCTATTCCTGATAGCTTAGTACAGTAGAGCCAAAGAAAACACAGAGCATCCCCTAGTGACAGAATAGAGAAGTGCTTCTTTTTAATTTCTGGGTCTCAACAATCTGTTAGTGAAGTAGATGATAAAAACAGTTTTGTCTTGAAAATGGTCTTTATTATTTTCAGATTGCTATCGAACTGTTACTCTTTTCTGGGACAAAAATCCTCTGAAGTTAGTCGCAACCTTCTTTTCTTTTCTTTTCTTTCATGAGCAACAGACTTTTTTTTGGCAACATTCTGGTATTAATTATAGTTGCTGCATTACACCCAAATTCATGTACTTTAGAGCAGCGATCCGTTACATATGTTTGTCAGTTTAAACACATGAAATGGTTTAGGATCTTTAAGAATGAAATGCTGTATAAACATAAGTGTTAACAGCTAAAAATGTACAAGTATAAACGTTGTTCCTAAAAGCTTCATTACATAGTGTCCATCAGACAGATAATGAATACTATTCTGTATTATCAGATGTTTGACTTGTTTGTTTTTCTTCAATTCCTTTCTCCTTTAATAGCTTATTCACAGAAATGTAGGGTTGGAACTTTGGAAGGGACTTTGGGAAGTCATCTAGTTCTTGTCCATTACCTTGTGCTGAGGCAAGACCAAGTATATCTTACATCATGCCTGACAGGTGGTTGAGTATAGCCTGTTCTTTTAAAAATACCGTCCAGTGATGGGGATTCCACAACCTCCCTTGGAAGCCTATTCCAGTGCTTAACTATCCTTGTAATTAGAAAGCTTTTCCTAATATCTAACCTAAATCTCCCTTGCTGCAGATGAAGCTGATTACTTCTTGTCATGCTTTCAGTGGACACAGAAAACAACTGATCACCAGCCTCGTTATAACAGCTCTTAATATATTTGAAGACTGGTAGCAGGTCCCACTTCAGTCCTCTTTTCTTAAGACTAAAATGCTCAGGTTTTTTTTACCCTTTCCTCATAGGGCAGTTTTTTAAAAACCTTTTATCATTTTGTTGGTATGCTCTGGACTCTGTCCAATTTGTCCACATCTTCCTTAAAGTGTAGTGCCCAAAATTGGCCACAGTACTTGAGCTGAGGCCTCACCAGGGCCAAGTAGAGCTGAATTACCTCCTGTGTCTTATGTATGACACTCCTGTTCAGGCATCCCAGAATATGTGCCTTTTTCACAACTGCATCACATTGCTCACTCATACTCAATTTGTGATTCACTATAACCACCAGATCCTTTCCAGCAGTATACTGCCTAGCCAGTTATTCCTCATTTTGTATTTGTCCAATCTAAATATTTTGTGGCCTAAAGTATGAATGAAAGAGCTGTCATTGATTATGCAGTGAGTGATGTAGAATATTCATGATTCTACCTGATGGCTATTTAAAAAGGCTCTTGCAATATATGCTGCCTTTTTGGTGGCCTGTTTGAAGTGAGTTGGTGGTTTCAGCCGATGCAGGTTCCAAGTGGACAGGTGGTCACAGCACAAAATGCATCACCACAGTTAGTTAGTGCTAATGAGCATAAGAATGGCCATACTGGGTCAGACCAAAGGTCCATCTAGCCTAGTATCCTGTCTTCTGACAGTGGTCAATGCCAGGTGCCCCAGAGGGAATGAACAGAACAGGTAATCATCAAGTGATCCATCCCCTGTCACCCATTCCCAGCTTCTGGCAAACAGAGGCCAGGGACACCATTGCTGCCCATCCTGGCTAATAGCTATTGATGGACCTATCCTCCATGAACTTACCTAGTTTTTTTTTTTTGTTTGTTTTGTTTTTTGTTTTTTTGAACCCTGCTGTAGTCTTGGCCTTCACAACATCCTCTGGCAAGGAGTGCCACAGGTTGACTGTGTTGTGTGGAAAAAATACTTCCTTTCATTTGTTTTAAACCAGCTGCATATTAATTTCATTTGGTGACCCCTAGTTCTTGTGTTATGAGGAGTAAATAATACTTTCTCTACATCAGTTGTGATTGTATAGCCCTCTATCATCTCCCCTTTAGTCATCTCTTTTCTAAGCTGAAAAGCCCCTGTTTTATTAATCTCTCCTATGGCAGCTGTTCCTATCCCTAATAATTTTTGTGGCCTTTTTCTGAACGTTTTCCAATTCCAATATATCTTTTTTGAGAGGGGGGACCACATCTGCATGCAGTATTCAAGATGTGGGCATACTGTGGATTTATAGCAGTCTATTAGCAATGCCAACTCAGTCTACCCTTTCTCAACCCTACTTTTTAAGGCACATTGGCAGAGAACTAATGAAGAGAAACTGTCACCTATAATTTGTTTGGACTTCAGATTACATTCTTTAAAAAGAAGGGGTAGTTGCAGACTTTAGCACAATGTGCATCAATCAGCATCAAAATGTTCACAGGCTGTAAATAGGGGTCTTCCATTTGTTCTCTTAGTTGTGCTGCCATTACTTGATGTTCCTTTCAGATGCCTTTTCAGATAGGGTAACTTTGAAAAGAACTATGTGAAATCATATTTTGAAATCCAGTTTATCATGTAAATGTAATCATGCCTAAGAAAATGTAAGTATGCAGTGTGTATGTGTGAAAAGCTTTATACAGGCACTAACTGTTAGCAAATAGGGAAGGTGGGTAACAGGTCTAAATAGCCACTGGTCTAGAATGTGGCAGGCGAGGTAAAGTAAGGTGCAGGTTCTGCTTTTTAAGATGTATTCTGCAGGTACTAGCCTGGCTCTGTTTCTGCAGCGCCGTTTTAGGGCTTGTTCCCTTGCTGTGCCCGGGTTTTCTCGTTGCTTTACTTCCCTCCTTGGTGCCTGGGGGCCTCCCTGCCCATCACCGCGTGCTGCAGCAACACCCTTCCCACCAGTCCCGCCCACACGTTTCAAACGGCATGTGAGCGACGGGGCGCGACCCTCTGCCCTTATTCCAGGGGAAGGAAGGGGGCTCACTGGCCCCGCCCACCTGGAGACAGGCCACGCCCCCTCCGGCCGGGCGGAGGAGCGCGTGACGCGGCACGTAGAGCAAGAGGGGGGAGGGGGGGCTGCGCATCCCTTCGAGGCCCTCCGCAGCTGGGGAGCTGTCAGCGCAGGTGAGGGGAGGGCGCGCGGGGGCGGCCCCGTCCGTTGGGGGGCGAGGGGCACCCCGGCTCCAGCTGGGTCTGCCCAGGAGGGGAGAAGAGGCCACAGCCCGTTTTCGCCCAGCCAGGGGCCGTGCCCCATGGGGGGAGGGGGAGCGTGTGCCCCCCCCCCGGTCTCCCCCGCAAGGGGCTGTGGCAGACTCAGAAGTGAGGGGCCGGGCAGCCACCTGGGACGAGGGGACAGCAAATGTACATCGCTGGTTATTGCTCCAACCCCAGTGTGCGAGTGCGGGGGGGTGTTTCTAGCTGGGCTCCCTCAGACGGGGCTCCTGAAACGTGGAAGATCTGTGCGGAGTCTCCCCTCCCGTCCCCAAAGCCTGGAGCTGCAGCCCCACTGCATAAGGGTCACTATTCACCCGCATATACCTGAGGGGAGGTTCCTGTGGTGCAGTCATTTACCAGGGATGTTTTCTGTCTTGTGATAGTGTGATACCTACAGCCAGATGGGTAGATCCGGAGGTGCTTTTCTAATTGCTTAAAAAAATTAAAAGGTAGACCGTTGGTAGACAGCTAGGTGTCTGCCCATGTGGTGATGGATGTAGTTTTGGCAGGTAGCTGTTTATTTTGCTTCTTAAAAAGCTGTCACCCCCAAGCATCTAAGTGTGGAAAGTTGCAATAGGGTCTGACAAAATCAAAATTGAAACTCTATAGGTCTAATTGAAACACAGAGCAAAATTCTTCAGCTGAGACGAGTACTCACAA
Organism: Chelonoidis abingdonii; assembly: GCF_003597395.2. Taxonomy (NCBI): domain Eukaryota; kingdom Metazoa; phylum Chordata; order Testudines; family Testudinidae; genus Chelonoidis; species Chelonoidis abingdonii. Next base: position 12,102,132 of record NC_133788.1, read on the forward strand.
AACTGCCTTAAAATTGCTGCCTGGCAAGTGGGAAACACTCCCTCAAGAGACCTGGTAGGGCTGGAACAGCTGTCTTACAAACAAACAAAAAATAGGTTACTTTGGACTGTTGCCACTAGGTGGCATAAGAATGGCTGTCACAGTAGGCTCGCCCATTCCTGACTCTACAAACAGTGCTGCTCCTAAAGATTGTGTCAGGTGAGAAAAATAGCTTTGTAGGGAGAGATGTGGAAGGGGACAATGTGCAGGCTTCTGGTGTTAATTATTGTTTCTGTCAGCAAATACAGAACGGGCAATACACACAGGCAGACATCATCTGTTCTCTGGCATCCTCTGGTTAGTTTGGATAATCTCTACTTCTGAATGCAATTTCCCACTTGGGGTGGGGTGGGGGTTACTGCTGGTGATGCTGCTTCCAGTCATATCCACCTACACAATATATCTTAGCTTCAAACTGCTCCGCCTGGTCCAACCAGATAGAATTAATTCATGGTATGTGTGCAGGATACCCTTTTGTCTTTTGCTAAGCATGTCTCATATACCCCGGCCTTTACATTTACAATCAGTTATATTACTGACATGTGGTAGGCAGAATGCTACAAATCAGTTTAACATGTCAGGGGTTCTTTTGCTGTTTGAGAATATTCTCTCACTTATTTGGGGGCTTTCCTTTCTCAAAGTTTGATAGCTCTTCTTCCCCAATTTCTCTGCTCTAATCGGTATGCACAAATCCTTGACTATATGGGACTCATTTCAAAAGTTACTCCTGATCTTCCAGTAGGCATGCATAGAGTTCTGTCCCTGCAAAAACCAAGATTCCATTGAAATCTACTAAAGCCTCTTAAAATTCAGCACAGAATACTTTTTTATGTTTGAATAGCCATGCTCTGGAAATAGAGTTGTAAAATGAACAGGCTAACTGATCCCTTGGGTTAACTTCACAGATAATGCTGGATTATACACTGTTTATTATATCATTTTTTATGTACATAACTTCACTGACACCACATCTCAGAAGTGCTCTGCCTCAGAAGCAGTTACTTAAACCAATCTGAAAAGAGCTGAGAAAACAGCAGTTGTGATAGCAGTTGCATGAAACACTACACATACTCCTCCTTTAATCTGGATAATAATCGAAGGTGAGACAGTACTAGGAATGTTGTCTTCCCTAGAGAATGAAACAAAACTAGCAGGACAGGCTCATTCAGTAACTCTGAGATTAGAAAAAACACATATCTAGGGGGAAAATGTCAGCTAACAAGTTACGGGGAAGTAATCTTGTCCACTAAGTGGAACGGCAGTTTGTAAATTGGGAGGATATTCTTCATAATTGGATTAATTAGAAGAGACTAAGGTATCTGATGCCTAATTTAGAACAATGATACATCTTATTAACCAAGTGTCTCCATTTATTTTCTTTACTAGATTTGGCCTTAGTATGATATACTTGAAAAATTAAAGGGGCACCAGCTACTTAATTTCGGTCCAAAATTTGTTTTTTTTTTAATGTTTAAAAAAAAAGAGTGATTTACAAAACCTAATGTGAACATGCTTTTTTGAAATAATGAAAATATTTTTCAGTTAAACAATTAAAGCAGGATTTTATGAAGGGAGGAGGAGTTTGGGAGCGAATTTCTTATATTCCCCTGCACTGCTATGAACCCAAACACAAGAGCATTGGCTTAGTGTCTGAGAATCAGAAAGTGTAAACACCAGTTCAGAAAGATTTGCTTATCTTTTTTCTTTTAGGCAGACTTCTTGTTCCAGTGCTGGTCAACAGTGATAGTGATGTTACTAGTCCATTGCATGCAGGGATGTCTGATGGTGAGCAGGAAAGGAAGCAGCTTTAGACAGTAACTTCAGCTGCCTATAAATGAGCATCAAAACACAGGTTAAACAAAAGAATATAATTTTAATTTTTTTCTAATTTATTTGAATATTCATCTTCTTTCACTACTGACTGAAATGTCTTACTAACAAAATCAATCTGTTCACCTATTTAAAAAGGCAAAATAGATGTTATTACAAATCCTTGTTCTTGGGTGCTGATGATGTACACTGAGCTTCACTATAGAGGCAATTGTATTGCTGGAAAGTTTGAATGGAAATGCTAATTTTGTAATCAAGGTTTTCATACTTGGGTGCCTAAATGAGAACACCAAACTCCACAACTGAGCAGTCAAACAGGGTGCTATGGAGGCATGTTATTATTGGGAAGCGCACAGGGTTGAGAAGGGCATGCTGAATGCTCTGAAGTCAGACCCAGGAAGGTCGAAGCTGTGTAAGCTTCTTGCCCTGGAGGCAGTATGCTCACAGAGAGGAGGCTCCCCTAGAGTCCTCACTGACTTGATATAGAGCAGTTTCAGAGCATTGCTCATGACAGATGCCAACTTGGGAAACCTAGCTTCAATTATCTGTTCTGCCACAGACTCCCTCTATGACTTTGGGCAAGTCACTTAGCCTCTCTGAGCCTCAGTTTTCTCTCTGTAAAATCGGGACAATAGCACTGCCCTACCTCACAGGGGTGTCATGCGGATACATACAGTAAAGATTGTGAAGTGCTCAGACTCTTTGATAATGGGGGCCATATAAGTGTTGAAGTACATAGCTAAGTTGAGAGCGCTGGCGTATCTCACGCTGGTAGTGCTAATGATGGCAGGTTTTTTTTTTTTTGTTTTTTGTTTTTGTTTTTTAAGGCTACTGTAGACGTATGTGGAGACCATCAGGGTAGCTGGTCCAAAATTAGGGTTGTTTTTGGTCAGGTGGGAGAGGGTAAAGTCAATTCTCTCACTGTCCTTCAGATAAATGATTTGGTCATATTTATTATTACCAGCACTGAGTTATTTAAAAAAATAAATAGTATCTGTTACCTGTGAGCAGGCTGGCTCTGATAAATGAGTGATGCTGGATAAGGAAGCAAATTACTGTTAATGTAGAAGCTTAAAAACAAGAGACACTTGACATGCTAGGTGCTGAAGGACTACTGCAGACGGGATCTGAGAAGGGATAAAAGACTCCAGGAACTCGTACTCTCCCAACCAAAAAGGGTAGGAATGTGGGGTGAAAGCAGATGGTAGCTCATTCCAAAGAGCTGAATTGTTGTGGGAGAGGCTACTGGTAGCCTGTCTTCCTGTGAAATGGAAATAAAAACTGTTTAATAATACAGTTCACAGGTTGGTTATACTAAAACCTGCTGAGTTTCTGTACTTTACTTTCTGACAGACTGAGGAGCAGTGGTGATGGGCTTTGAAGGGACTTCAGTCCCCAGGCTGGAGGGATGATGAGGATGATGTGGATGTGTTGGAAATGAGGCTAGAATGCCAATATGAGAGAAAGATAAGACCTGTAAACAAAGGTCCTAATCTTAGAGTCATGCTTGCTTCTTTGAGCAGTCCCTTTCATGACAAAATACCAGTACCCGGCCCAGAGTAATAACAATGTAAAAATCAGCTACAAACTTAAGTGAGACCATCACAAATATTAGGATAACACAGGCGTATGTTTGACACACTGCTAGAAATCTAAAAGAAGTTGTTTGAGCTGTGGTGTTTTTCCCCTTGCAGTATGTACACAAGTCTTTTTATAGGAGGAAAAGACACAGTGAGCAAACAAAGTGTAGAGAATAGTGGCAGAAGAGAAGGATTCAGTGGTGCCTTCTGACTTCCCTGCTCCCTCCCTTACTAATTCCCCCTATGCTGCACAGAAGAAAGCACAGTATTTCCATCTAGTCAGCCTCGCTTTTCTGTCACATAAGATGGGCCTTTATCACATCATGCTGCATTGGTCTAAATCCACAATGGCGTGAGACTCAATTCACAGAAAAACTTAATCAACATGTTTTTAGCTCGTTTTTTGGGGTTAACATTTTACGTGACTTGGTAGAACTGCACCAGAAGCCTTCAGGTGAGGCAAAATGTGCAGAAAGCCATGCTGTAAGCGTCTGAAACTACTGCACTAACACACAGCAGAGCCAAAACTGCTTTGAAAGATGTCAGGTCATTTAATCATCTTGCAACATTATTGTAAACAATAACAAGATTACTACAGCGCAGTCCAACCAATAAGAGAACAGCTTTCAGAGCGCAACTCTGCAAGCAGCCAATTGCAATTTAATGGCAGATGAACCAATAGCTAGTTGGAATTCAGTTGAGAAATGACAGCTCTGCTGCTGAAAAGAACTAAGCCAATCAGACACTGAATTGGGCAGCAAATGAAAATCAGCATTTTATTCAGCCAGTGAGGGGCCTCCTGCTCTGGATCTGACAAGGAGATTTCCTGGCACTGCTGGGCAGACTGCATTCCTCCAGATCTTTGTGCATTTGTGAGCTTGACTCACAGCACAATAATAATCATCCTTATAATGATTCACTTCCCAATAATAACAGTGTCATAAATTATTTGTACAAAGCAGGACAATTATGTCCCTCTGTCAGCCCTGTGATTGCAGCTGGTAGGGAAAGTATCCAGATAATTTGGGTCTTGTCTCATTTAGCATTGCCACGGCTGTCTGCCCAGCAGACCTGGTTACAAGAGCCAGAGGGATGGTGGTAGTCACAGGGCAGAACAAAGCCAGTGGAAATCTGGACAATGCCATGTCGAGTTCAGATGCAGAGGATGACTTCCAAGACCCTGCCACTCCTACTGCAACTCAGGCAGGGCACTCGCTGCCTCTGCTGCCTCAGCAGGTAAGGATAGTGTAAGATTGTTCTCATCTGAGCTGATGAAGTGTTTACATTTGAGCCTCCATTGTACAGTATCAGGGAATCCATTATTCCTCATGCTGAAGTCTTAAGAGTTTCTAGTTTAGTTTCCATTGCCAACTAGCTTCGTGAATGAAACTGAACTCCTTTTTTGCATGATAGCCAAGTGTATTACCCTCGAAACCCATACTCTCCCCTCATCCACGTTAGTATTTATCTGCTGTCTTCTACACTAGAAAGAGAAGTGCTTCCTACCCTATTATAAAAATCAGTAATTCTTACCCTCTAAACTCAGCACAACTCTTCCTTGACCTGTATCTGCCAAAAGTTGTTACCTGCTCATTTTTCTCTGAGCTGCTTCCTTCATTCCCTTGTTTCACTCCTTGGTCACTGCCTTTCATGCAGTGGCTCTATGCTTGGAACAGTCTCCTTCTTCCTTTGTGCCAGGAGATCTCCCTCTCCCTCTTCCTCCAATCTTTATGAAACCTTCAGACTTTGATCTTCTTGTATCTTTGTGCCATCTTCGATCTGTAATCTTATCATGTGTTTCATAGAGATTCTCCTCTGTGTGGGTCAAGGGATCTTGTCATATACATGTTTGTGAATAATCACAGAATGATTTTTAAAAAGTGATATGATTGCATTTCCAGTTCCCAGAAGTTGTTCCGCTTAATGTAGGAGGCATGTATTTCGCTACCAGGCTGTCAACGCTAAGACGCTATGAAGATACCATGTTGGCTGCTATGTTTAGTGGAAGACACTACATTCCAACAGATGCTCAAGGCAGATATTTTATTGACAGAGACGGAACTTACTTTGGGTATGTGCATTGCCCTTACTACTCTAATTTTGAAACTATTACTGTGATAGGAAACATTAATTTTAAGAAAGACAAGAATTTGTTTGCAGTCTTCTAATTCAATCCCATTTGAATTGCATCTTTTATCAGAGACTGGTGTGATTAACATACAGCTACAGTTTTTAAAACTTCTTCCAGAAAACTGTCAAACTTCTTGGTACATTGCAGTGCCAAAAACCCTATTATTTCATAACTAAGCATAATAATCTTTTATTATATTTAAAAGACCTGTTTACATATTATAGGTGGGGAAAAATGCAGGGGTCAAAGAACTTGTTTTAAATTGTTGGTGTCTGGCAATGTTATATTCAGAGCTCTGTTATCCTTCTAAAGGTCTCAAACAAGATATTAGCTTGCTTTTTATTTATTTATTTTGAGCATGATTCTGCTGATGTTTAGTTCCCCTTGTTGGCAGTAATCACTACTCCAAATAGTAAGTGTTTTCAGAATCAGATCTTTGCTTGTAGAAATATATGTTGGACATTCTAACCTCATTTCCAAAATACTTTTTCCCAGGGGGATGTTCTTCATCTCTCCAGTTGAGGACCTAATTCTCTTCAAAGCCAATCAATACTGTTCCTTAATCCGTCACAAAGTCCAAAATAATCAAGTCAGAATTTCCTAGAATGTTTAAGCTCATTTGTTTATTTGAAAACAAGTGATGGCTTTTGTGAGTTGCTTACTGCAGGCAGCTCTCTTACTGGAAACTGAGTTAATTGTGATATACACTATAGAACCAAACCAGCACTTTATAATACTGCAGGAAATATATAAAGAAGGGCCAAGGAGCAGGTGTGTTCTTTGTTTCAGGCCCTATGTTCGCTAATAGGATGAATTAGTTAATGTTTGAAGATGGAAAAAAACACTTTACAAAGCTTTCTGATCTAAACCGTTGTTAAACACATTCAAATGAAACACTCATTCTGTTGTCAGAATACTTGCAGAAGGCCCTGATCCTGTAAAGACAACTCCACAGCCAGACACTACTTGCCCTCCTGGAGCTCTTTGATGTTAGTGAGGTTTTGAGTGAGCCGAAGGATCTGCCCACCTAGTTCTTCAGCAAAATTGGGTACTTAATGAATACAATTATAATCACTGTGTTGTCAATGCGACACTATAATCTGTGTCCTGTTTCAGTTTGAGAGATTAAAGCATCTTCAATGTTTTGTTTGCTGTGTTTCTAAACTGGGATCCCCACGCTGCTAGCTTCACAGAGATCACATTTTCCAGCTGGAGGCTCAAAAATGCCACTCAAAATGTGCATTTGAAAATAGAGTTTACAATTCATATAAGAATGAGAGCTGCTTCTTACCTTCTGAATTTGAAAATTGCTGGACTGAGTAAAATGGTGTCTCCATTTTATGTCAGATTAACAATTAAGTTCTTTTTTTTCTCAATTTTTTTTGAAGACTTGTTATTGAATAATATTCCCGCCCCCCTTTCTGTTTAGAGACGTTCTTAACTTTCTGCGATCTGGTGACCTGCCACCGAGAGAACGGGTGAGGTCAGTTTACAAGGAAGCTCAATATTATTCCATAGGACCATTGCTGGACAATCTAGAGGAAGTCCAGCCTCTTAAAGGAGAAAAAGTTAGACAAGCTTTCCTGGGCTTAATGCCATATTACAAAGGTAAATTAAAGAATAGTGATGATGTATATTGTAGCTTGATATGTGTGGTATAAATAATGCTCAAAAGACTGAGTTTACTGTCTAAGAGTGTTGAAGTGTTCTGAGGTAAATACGCAAAGAGGGTTTTCATGAACGGGAAGAAAATCCTGCAGCTCTGATGCTATTTCCTATTCACCGGAATAATTTTGACCCAGATCCTCAAACCTATTTAGGCTCCTAATTTCCATTTCCAAGCTTCAATTTTTGGCTTTGCTTTTGGGTAGTTACAGTGCTCTAACATCCTAGCTCTTCACATCTTTGGAGCCCCCACACAGCACTTCCACCTGCATCTTTCAAGGTGATGAGTGTTTTTCCTTAGACTTGAATGAGAGCATGATCAAGACTATGAAGTGTGAGAAGAGATTCTTGAACAAAACTGTTTCTTTGAGTCTGTATTGGTGGTTCTCTTGAGGGCCTGCATCTCTTTCCTTGGGTAAGAGGTGGTGTGTTCAAGATCTTTAGGAAATGTTTCAACAGCTATTTATTATTACGAGTATTGTGCCTACATGGGCTAAGTACTTTTTGAACATACAATAAACAGGCGTCTGCCTCAAAGAGCGTACAGGTGACACAATCAATTTTTTTGAGACAATAGCAAAACTACTGTGTTTTGCATTGTTCCTTGTAAGCACATACTAGCATTACCCTAGAGATCTTATCTGAATACAGTTTATATTAAAAATAAGCCAGTATAAGACTGGCCTTGAGTTGAAGAGAATAATGCCATACATGTGACTTCACACCTAACTTAACTCAGATTTTTTGGTCTTTTTCTCAGTCTTGTGATCCTTTGGTTATTTCACAACTTGAACTTTGGGCTTAAGCAGTCATCATAAACCTTGCAATCATAAGGTTGTTTTTAACTGGAATTTAAGGCATATATAAGCTCTCAGTATGAATATGACTAATTTCATTATTGTGGGCTGTATCTAGCGGCAAGCCACCCTTGAGTATATCTTTCGTTGCCTCTGGCATTGTTTTAAGAAAAATTCATGCCACTTTGATGCAGTAATTAAATTCCACATGAAAACATTGTGTTCTGTTCCTCATATGACATTCACTGTTTATTACTTTTGTTGTTGTTTAGAACACTTGGAACGGATAATTGAAATAGCTAAGCTTAGAGCCATGCAGAGAAAAGCAAGATTTGCAAAATTGAAGATCTGTGTTTTCAAGGAAGAAATGCCCATCACCCCATATGAGTGTCCACTTTTCAACACTCTACGTTTTGAAAGAAGTGAAAGTGAGACAAAACTGTTTGAACATCACTGTGAAGTAGATGTATCTTTTGGCCCCTGGGAGGCTGTAGCTGATGTATACGATCTTCTGCACTGTATTGTGACAGATCTGTCAGACAAGGGAATTACTGTGGATCATCAGTGCATTGGTGTGTGTGATAAACATCTGATAAACCATTATTACTGCAAGCGCCCCATCTATGAATTCAAGATTACTTGGTGGTGAGTTATTCTTTTCAGAAAGTGCATAAAAAGTCTTTTCTAGACAACAGTTGCTTTTAATATTACCTTTTGCAATATGTCTCTGGAAATGCATTGCTGCTGAGATGCACTGGAATTGACCTGCTGAAATGTTGGCTAATGCTTAGCTGTTCAGCAAATGGGAGCCTGTTACATGATAACGTCTTGAAAAACTAGCCTGAAACAAAATTGTTGGCTCAGGTATCTTAACTTGACACCTTCTGAAAGGTGCCCACCTGCTTGGTGCCTTTTCTGTAACGGCAGGGTCTGAAAAGTGGACAGTGCAACTTTCACTCACTTTCAAGCAAAATCATGGCTGCTGGTGGTGTTAGCACCATTTGAGAACATCGTGGCTTCAATTTTACCAGCTGGTGTAACGGTTTAGGTCACGTCTGCTAGATTGATCACTCTATAAAGCTAAATACCACTCCAGTACAAAGATACTGACAGTGCAACTCAGAAATACCTGGTAATTTAAATAGATAAGGGAAGAATGTCCTAATGTTAAGGTTGATTGTGATTCTTTCAGTTTTTCAAAAATTAGCTTTGTTGAGAATCTGCATTACAAATCTGTATTATAATAATTCAGTTATTTCCATTCTTATGACCAAAAGAACATCTAACAAATTCAGGCTATGTTCCTTAATACATTTAGGACAAATTACAAAAAATTCACAAAAAGCCGGTTCTCAGCATTAAAAATTCTAAATATTTACTACACCTACAAAAAGAAGCTGTATACAAAATGATCATTTGGAAAGGCTTTTGGAAAATGGGAAAACCCTACTGGTATGCCCCAATTAGCAAAGATAAGATAGACACTCAACACATGAATTACTGTAAACTTAACTCTTCCAGATCCAATGATAATTCCAAATGATTCTGAAATGGAAGCTGGATGGTGAGATTTTATAAACCAAGCCCTGAAAAAAAAATTAAGTTACATGATGAATATCCCTGTTGTCCTCCCTGCTTGTAGCAGTAAGAAATGTAATTGTTGACTTTGTAATTCATCTTTAAAGATTACTCCAATTACCAGCTAATGTGTCTTTGTAGCACATTATCTTTTAGACTGAAAGAGGCTATTCCAGGATCATCTTTCTTCCCTGAAAGTGATAGTTGAAATACTGAAATTTGTAAATGTCTCTGTTGAAAGTTCAAATACATAATTTTATCCAAAATGTAGGAATGTATTTAAATCCTGGAAACATTACTATAGTACGGAGTATCTCAAATCATCTCCACTATTTCAGGAAAGACACTTGGGTTGGCCTCAAAATTTAATCTTGGAAATATTAATGTAAATTGTAGGCCCTCATGTTACATTTCATTGGGTTGATTAATCTAATTTGTTGACCAAAAAGATCTTTGGGAAGACAACTTGCATTTAAGATGTTTATCAAGAATTTCAGTAAGAATCTTTGAATAGCATGTTCTGAACAAAAAAGCTGATTAGCTCTCACCCATACTGTTTAATTTAGGAGATTACAGTGAATCTTCTTTATAAGGCTATACTTGGGAGGTCATGACTTTGTGTATCTTTGTAAAGGAACATTGTCAAGTGTTCAGGTTTAGGATTAGAATTTAGGTTTTAGAAAGGAGAAGGGGAAAGGGAGAGGATAAAAACAAGTCTTTTGAATCTTTTTTTAAAGGTTAGGATTCCCCTTCAGTCTGAGGAAAAACAACAGCACCCTGCTAGTGCATGAGAATCTAAAACTGAAACACTCTAGAAATGGCAAATGAAACTAACCAAGGTAGTTTCACTAAGGCCTGGTCTGCACTACAGAGGTAGGTCAAAGGAAGCTGCTATAAGTCAACCTGTTAATGTATATTCCTATGCTACTGGGTCCTTTATGCCGACCAAGTTGTCTCTAATGTTGACTTCTGTAATCCACCTCTGCGAGAGGTGTAGCACTTAATTTGATTTTCATGGGTTGATCTTGAGGTAGTGCAGATGCAGCTTTGTGTAGTTTGACTTAATTGGCCTCCAGGTGGTGTCCTACAATGCTCATCTGTGACCACTCTGGAGATCATTCTCAACTTTGCTGCACTGCTGCCAGGTACAAAGGAAAAAGCCCCTCCCTTGCTAAAATCCTGGGAAGTTTTGATTTCCCATTTCCTGTTTGATCAGCATTGGGAGCATGCGAGCTTGAGCACAGCTAATCATGGAGAGACTACATTCCCCAAATGCACTCTAGCCTGGTCTGCATGGGAGGTAGTGGATCTCGTCGCTGTGTGGGGAGAAGTCTGTGCAGGCAGAGCTCTGATCCAGCAGAAGAAACGCTGACATCTATTGAAAGATTGCTCGTGGAATTGTGGAGAAGGGCTATATGAGGGGGACACAGCAGTGCCGTGTGAAAATAAAAGAGCTTTGCCAACCGCACCAGAAGGCAAGGGAGGTAGTCATTCTGGTGCTGAACCCCACACATGCTGTTTCTACAATGAGCTATATGCGGTTCTCTGGGGTGACCCTACCAGTAGCCCCACAAGCAACGTGGACACCTCACAGGTGTGTGAGTCTAGGGACAACAAGGAGGAGAATATGGTGGATGAGGATCATGGGAGACAGTGAGCGGTGGATCCATTCTCCCTGAGAGCCAGAAAATATTTTTAACCCTGGAGCCCTGTGGGTCACAGGACGTTACGGTGGCCAACCGTGATGTCAGGGAAGGAACCTCTGGTGAGTATACAATTACAGTCAAAGTCCAGTTAAACTTTAGCAGGTGCACACATTCGGTGGTATTGCATGTTTACTGTGAAGAAAAAGCGAGGTGCTGGGGTTCTTTGCTTTCAAGAGGCTGCTTCAGCTACGCAGAGGGTGGCCCCAAAAACTACTTTTTATGTGGACTGGGATAGTCTGGGGATTCCTCCATGGATATCTCTAGAAAACTTTCATGGAGGTAGTCTGCAATCCTTTGCAGAAGGTTTCTGGGCAGTGCAGTCTTATTTCTTCCACCATGATAGGACACTTTCCCATGCAACTCCTGAATGAATGCTGCTAGCATCATTGTGGTATACAGCATAGCAGCATGAGGACTGGGTCTATACCCAGACGCTTGCAGCATCTGCTTCCTTTCTGCCTCTATTACCCTCAAGAGATTGATATCTCATAGGGTTGGCTAGGGGAAATAGGGGAAGTTGTCATTAAAAGTGCTGTTACAAGAAAAAAAGATCATATAGACCTCCCCCACCCCACATTCCGGATCGCCAAACCACGCGGCTGCTAATGTGCCTTTACTGTGCTTGGCATGGGTTGGCAGGTAGTTTAAGTGGCTGTTAGGGGACTGGGGCCCCACATGTGAGATTCTGCAATTTGAGAGTGAAAACACCCCCTCCCCCCCCGCCCTGTTTGTAAACAGCTTTCCGTGGTGCTATGGGGAAGGGCCATTGTTTGACTAGCTACCTCTGCTCCCGACATGAGCCTGCCATAAACTTCAATAAACGTGCAGTCACCCATGACTAGGGGGGAGAGGGGGAGCTATTCACCATGGCTGGAACAGCAAAACGGTGCAGTGAATGGTTATGGATTCTGATTGTTATGGCTTGCACCTAGTGTAATAAGGGTGGGTTTTTTTGTTTTGTTCTAATGAAAACGACCTTGCTGTGGAAACATCCTATGGATGTACAATGGCTCCTTTCTCTTTTCCCATGACTGACTCCCAGCTGAAAATGGGTCCTTTGGCACGTCATCAACACCTGAAAGCAGACTTTCGCTGATTAGAAGAAGGCGAAAGAGAACGCAGGAGAACACATTCACTGAGATAATGAACGTCTCTGGGACAGCTGACACAGAGCTGACCACAGGTGAGCGGGTGGAGGATTTCACTGTCTGAGAAGTTAGACATGGACATGGAGAGCAGGAGAGCTTCCACTGAGCAAGAGTGTGCGGCACGGGATGAGATGCTTCGGATTATGACCAAGCAGGCATATTGAGGCATCTGGTTGAACTGCAGGAACAGAAGAAGTCCATTTTCAGACCTTGGTGGACAAGCAGCCACCCAGCATCACCTGGCACAGAATCACCTTCCCTAAAGCATTCCCTGAGGCGTGGGAGAAAAGTCCATTATCCCTCTCAATTATCTTGGGAGGAGGGTACAAGGAACAGAAGGTGCCCATTCACAGACCTTTGATGGTCTAGAATACTGTGTTATATTACACAGCTAAAAATGTTTCTCCTGTTCCAACTTTACAACCCCTTTTCCCCAAGGCTAATTTTTTTTTGTCTGTTTTCCCTCTTTACTATAGTTGTTGAATAAAGTACATAAATGGATTTGAGAAACAAATGTTCTTTATTGAGTAGAAACAGTGGGCTGGGGTGGGCGGGTTGGCTTTACAGGGACAGTGATACAAGCCAAGAGAAGGTTTGGAAAAGCACAATGCAGACAAGCAGCTCATGTTACTCTGACTCATTATTGAAATGGCTTTTCAAAACCTCATGGATACGCAGCGCCCCTTGCTGTGCTCTTTTCATTGCCCTGGAGTCTGGCTACTCAAAAATGGCTACCATGCAATCTGCCTCAATTGCCCAGCCCTGCGGAAAATTTCCCCCTTTTTTCCCCACAGGGGAAGCACACAGCAGGCAGCATAACCATGGGGATGTTCTCTTCACTAAGGTCCAACCTTGTTAGTAAACTTCTTCGGTGCCCTTTCAGACTACCAAAGGCACATTCAACCATCTTGCTACATTGGCTGAGTCTGTGGCTGAACCATTTTTTACTGCTGTCCAGAAGGCTGGTATATGGCTTCATGAGCCATGGAAGCAAGGGGTAGGCTGGGTCCCCCAGGATAACTATAGGCATCTCAACATTGGTTTATGTACTCTTTGGCAGGGTGGTCTGGTGCCAAGGTGGGGATATGCGTGCCATCTATTGCCCTACCCATTACGGCAAAACCATCCACTATGTCCTGCACATTTCCCAGACTTACTACCTTTTGTAGCAGAAGTCGATTAATGGCCCTGCACACTTGGAGCACAGCAGCTCCCACAGTTGATTTTACCTACTCCAAATTGATTACCAACTGACTGGTAACTTTCTGGCATTGCAAGCTTCCAAATAGCGATCACCACTTGCTTCTCCACTGTCAGAGCAGCTCTCATTTTTGTGGTGTTGAACTGCAGGGCAGGGGAAAGTTCTGCACAAAGTTCCTGGAAGGTGACCTTCCACATTCAGAAGTTCTGCAGGCATTGCTAGTCATCCCATACTTGCAAAACAGTGCAGTCCCACCAGTCAGTGCTTGTTTCATGGGACCAGAAACAGCTCTCAACAGAGTACAGCTGCTCTGTGACTGCCAGCAGCAACTGTGAATTGTGTTCCCTCCCAATAACTTGCAGCAGAGCTGCTTGCAGGACATTGCTATGTTCCATGTGGCTAACGCTACTTCGGCTCTGGAAATACTTCAGGAGAAGGCATGAGGTGTTTGAGATGCTCACAGCAAGAGTGCACAACTGAGCAGGTGCCATGCTTCTGGGGTTATGGCATACGTGTGGCAGTTTTAAGGCATGAAAACCACTGGGTGGTTTGCCATTGATATGATGGAGGGAGGACAGTGCATCATGGGATGCCGACGCAATGTTCCCATTCTCCCCTGCAACGTTTTGGTCCCATGAGGCATTGCACAAACTTCCCAAAACACACTGTGGCAAACTGCACTTTGGGATAGCTACCCACAGTGCACTGCTTTGTGCATCAATGCAGGCATTGCTAGTGAGGATGCAGTCCATTGAGACAGTAAGCATGGTGTGGCCATGCACAATTGCCTTAATTCGGAGGCTCCAGGTCTAATTAGATAAAGTTGACTTAAATTTTGTCATGTAGACAAGCCCTAAGTTGAGTGAAGACTTGAATGAGTCCTTCACTTATCAGCTGGCTCCTCAACTTTGGTTTCTTTGGAGGGGAAGGGATCCTTAAGCAACAGACTGAACTTTCTACTAAACAACCTCCTTCAGATCCAAAATCTGAATTCTTGTTAGGAGAAACGCTTTATTTAATGACTACTTTAAAATATGACTGGTTTTTCTGGGTAGTTCAGTGGTGCTTGCCCAATTCTCATGTCTTTGTATAAATGAGACATTGCTCTGGTCTGACTTTTCAGCATCGTTGACAGAAATGGGAATCTCAGCTGCAGTGATTAAAAGCATACTTTTGGGCTTGACTGTGTTATGATCACATTTTAGAAATTTCCCAGGAGAAGCTATGATGGGGATTTTGTACTTTCTGATTATGTTGATCTCGTGTGGTAATATTCTGGCACTAACATTTTTGCCAATAAATTATATGGTAACTTATTCTCGTTCTCTAGATTAAAAAGAAATGGACAGGAAGAAGAAAATGTTGTTCTTATATCATTTGTATCTTAATTAAAGCCCTTAATTGCCACATCCTCTAGGAGACATAGAAAACTTTAAATCCAGTTTAAAGAAAACTCCGAACATAAGAGCCATTGTGCTTTCATTATGAGCATACTTTCTGTGTCTTGTGATTTAGTTTGTGAGCGTTAACAATATTGCTATTGGCTGGACTTGTTCTAAACAAAAACTTTTACAGTGATTTAGATGTTGTTTCTGCCTAATACGTGTTCATTTTTTGACAGAAACTGAGAAGAATTGTGCAGGAGGATGTCAGGGGATAATACTCCGTAACTGCTTTAAATAACTTTATTAACTTAACTTTTCTTGGCGTATACCATCACATTTTGCAAGTTGTAAATCTGGAAAAAAACAAAACAAAAAACACTGATCTGTTAACCCTCATATATATTCAATGAATGCTGTATAGTTGTAGAATGACTCCAAACATCTGTATAACACTGAATTTTTTTCAGTGACCTTAGAACCTCTCTTAGGGCTTATGCCCAGGCACATCTTAGAAAATTAATTCACATAATTAAAAGTGTGACTTTAAAGTGGATTAATTAAACTTCATTAAATCTCTTTGTGGGTGCTGTTATTCAGAATTAAACTGAATTAAGGCCACTTTATCTCAGTTCACTTCCAAACTGAATTAAGAAGTTCTTGCAGGGTTTTAATTCGGTTTAACTAATCCACTTCATATTCACACTTTTAGCTAACTCAGATTAATTTTCCTTAATGTCCCCGTGTAGACAAGCCCTTAGTCAAACACCCTGTCTCTATTCAGTTATATCCCTGCAGATCTCTCCTCCTATCTGCCTGTTTCTCTATCTCTGCCTAGTCTAAAGGCTGGTCTACACTAGGAGCTCAAATCTGTATAGCTACATCTCTCGGGGCATGAAAAATCCACACCCGCTGAGAAACATACTAACGTAACCCCAGTGTAGACAGCGTTAGAAGAATTCTTCTATTGACCTAGCTACTGCCTCTTGGGGAGGTGGATTACCTACACCATCGGTGTAGGTAGTAGTGTCTAAACTGAAGTGCTCTAGCAGTGCAGCTGCAGCATTAAAGTATAGACACGCCCTAAGGGCTGGTCTACACTGGGGAGGGGGAATCTATCTAAGATACGCAACTTCAGCTACGCGAATAGCGTAGCTGAAGTCTAAGTATCTTAGTTCGACTTACCTTTCCGTCCTCATGGCGACAAGTCGACTGCTGCGGCGCCCCCGTTGACTCTGCTTACTCTTCCTGCCGAGGTGAAGTTTGGGCGTCGATTCGGGGATCAATTTATCGCATCTACATGAGACATGATGAATCAATCCACGATCTGGCGGGTAGTGTAAACATGGCCCAAGTATTTATACCATTTTGTCACTGTAGTATCTGAGCACTTGTAAGGTATTTTTTCTGTGCAGAATCTATCGCTTATCTGGATAAACGTCAGAGCCTCTGTTCCATTCTGATAAATGGATCATGTGGTTGTTTCATGTCATCAACATAGTTTTGTTATGAAAGACGTGCTGCCCTGCCTGTTGTCAAAGGAACAGTAAGTGCAGCCTGTTTAGCCCAAAATGTAGGTTCCTAAAAGTGTGGTGCATCTTTCACAGGATCTTTGGAGAGGATGCCTATTATTTTTTGGTTCTCCAGTGATGCTGAAGGGAACCTGCTAATAATGAATGGAATATTTTGTATAAAAATTCCAAATGTTTTCATTGTGCAAATTGCAAAACCTAGATTACAGTGAAATCTCTGCTAATTGTGATGATTTGAGGGAGAGTAATTGTTAAAAACTGAATTCTGTTTATTTTTTAGGTTGCTGCATGGACAAATATTTGCATTAAAATTATTAGTTTCTTAAACCTCTGTATATGCATTGACCAGTGGTTTGAACGGAGCAAATAGAGACCTAGATCCCATTATCAGTTTTCTAGCTAACTTGTTGTGTGGCCTTGGGCAAGTTGCTTAACCTCTTCATGCTTCAGTTTCCCATCTGTAAAAAGGGAATGATGATACCTCCTCATCTTTGTGATGCACTTTGAGAGCTTAATATGAAAAATACCAAATGTTAAATTTTTAAAATTGTATATCTATAAAAGGCACCCACCGGGAATGGGATGAGGTTTATTTTACTTTAAGGAAGGTAAGTTTTAGTATCCTGACAAGTTGACAGTTGTTTCTTGAATGGTAACTAGAGAACCGTAGGACCTAAGAACATAACAAAATGCTGCTCATAAGGGCCCCTTTTGCCTACTTAACACAATACTACACGAGGGTTGCATGGCTGTGATACAGTGCGGAAGATGTTATGTCTACAGGCAGCTAAATAGTGGATTAAAATAGGTGGCAATTAATGGTTGGAATTTGATTAATGGTTGGAATTTGTTGGGACTTAAATTATACACTTTGTCTCATGGGTGCAGAGATTTTGTTCCCCTGGGAAGGTGCTAGCATCTTTGTTGACTGCCAGTGGCACAGTTTACTTCTTTCTCTCTGCCTTTCCCTGTTCCTGTTTTTCCATTGAGACCCTTGATTTGTTTCTGCAGAATGTTTTGAAACTTAACCCTTAGTTCCTGATCTGTTCTTTACATTCAACATAGCATGTAACTTTTTTTAAAAAAAGAATTACCAACAGTAGGAGCAATAAGATTCAAATTCGTAGAGCCCAAATGTCTTGGAGTCCCCCTGACAGATTTTGTAGAGATGTAGGGAGTCTATCAGGGAAACATTATACAATCTAGTAACAACAAAGAATTAATTCATTAACCTGAAAGCTGTAGACATCTTTTCTTACTTTGGCTTTCCCAGCTTCAAGCACGCATAGGAGCTTGGGGATGCTCTTGCCAGACACTCGGGGAGGAGGTTTATAATTAATTTTTTCCACAGGGGACACGTATGAACCCTAAAGCAGTCCACATAGCCAGCATCAGTGTTGTGTGTGAAAGATATTTTAATGTATCTAAATTGAACTGCACAAAAATCCACAGTACATGGTGTGGCATTTGTTTGAGGGCATAAATGAAGAATGGCGCATTGACTGTAATTTTGTATTTCTAGTCTTATTATTTTTCTGAAACATCTTTTATTTAACACAGTTATTATATACTAGGTCTTTTCTATAATTATTGAGATGAATCATTGAGAATTGGCAGAAGTATCAATTTACATTTGCAGTGTAATTCAAAAGGGGATAAATTTGTTTAAAATATAATTCATATAGGCCCTAATCCAGCAAACAAGCCCATAGTCTTTGATGGGATATGTTTGACATTAAGAATGTGTTTAAGTGCTTTCCTGGATCAGAATCAAATGTGCTAGAGTGACTTTTAAAATATGTAGTTCTTAGGGCCAGGTATGGACATTTCGAGGTCTCTTCTCTCTGCACATGCAGTATTCCTGTTACTGTCAGTGGGAATTGTGCATGTAAAATAATTAAAATACATAACCCTGAGTGGTATTTTTAATCTTCAAAGCAGTTTACAAATACTGACAACTCAATTCTCATAATAGCCGTTTCAAGTCACTAGCTAGCCTTTCTATTTTATAGATAGGGGAACTGAGTCAGACAGATTAAATGACTTGTCCAAGTCCACAGATAGTGTTTGAGCTGGGGTGAGCATGCAGGAGATCCTGGTTCCCCATCCTTGTGCTCAAACCACTAGACTATCCCTAATTTATTTAAAAAGCTTGTGTGTGTCAGCATTATTTGAAATCTTGATCACTGATTTTTTTTCTGTAATAATGTTCCTCTTGAACATAGCCAAGATATGCTTCAGAAACTGTATCATAATATATGTGTGTTTGGCTGGTACAGACACCTAAAATATGTCATATACGGTCAGTTATAAAATATAATTCAACTAATCATCCATTCTGGAGCCTCAAAAGATTCAGATGAGTGGAACAGACGAGCCTGTTGATATTTGGAACTAACTGGATTAATGCTAACCCATGAAAATGATTGTGAACACTTGCTAGGGGAATGCTTTTTAGAGCATGTCTCCCCTGCATTAGGGGAAAAACTTATGGGGTAAGGGATTTAATTTCTGGAACCTATACAGAAAGAAGAGTTTGAGATTGAAGGGGTAAAACTTGGAGACACAAACACTCCTGTATAAAGTAACCATGTCTATTCAGTTGTTATAGTGCTCCCAAGTGCAGCAATTGTTTAGGAATGTTATGTGTGGAAAACTTCCATTGAAGAATGTAATTCTTTCATGATCATCAGCAATTGGTTTCTGGATTCTTGCAGGGAGGTTTGCTTTAGCTTATATGATTTTTTTGCAGTTTAGACAAATAGGCATAACCTGAAAGCATTCCAACAAATACAAAGTTCAGTCTGTTATATTTACAGGAACTCTTCCTTGATTCTTAATAAGTGAGTCTCTAAAGAGGATCTAACCATGTACTTGGCAATCTAATTGAAATGTAGTTCGACAAACCTTTGCTTAGAATGACAATCGATTAAACCACGAGACATAGCAGTCAGCATAGTGGAGCTGGGTAATGCAAGTCCTTGGAAGTTAGAGCCAAAGCCTCCTGTGTATCCAAGAATGCGTTAATTTGACCGAATACAAAGCCTGGCTAGCTTTAGTACCTTTTTAACACAGACACTTTGCTAAACTCAAAAGGGTTAATGGCACTTTAAATTTATTTTTTTAAACAGTTACTGTGTTTAAACAGTAATAAATCAAATTTTACTGAAACTTTTGGGGGCAAATTATCTTGATTTATACCCTGTAAAAGTCATGGCAGAAATTGACTAGTTTTCTTGTTTACCGTTTCCAATATATTTTTATGCTTCATGACTGAATATCCATGTTCTGCTGTATTTTTCTATAATGCATCCTTCCCAGTGCTTTTAGCATGCACTTTTTATTACAAACATGGAACTGGGAGGGTTTTTTGATTTCATAACTTGTTTCCCCACTCTAGTTATGAATGACGATTTCAGTGAGATCCTGCTCCCCTCCACCCCCTTTCAGTTTTCCAGCTGTAAGAGGCATAAGGAGATCAAGTGACTAGCCTGAGGACACTCATTGAGGTAATGACTGTGACTGGATTCTTCCTTGTTCCCTGCCCTTTGTTCTAACCTCTACACATCATACATATATATAGTCTACTTAAACTTCCTAAACCTAGAGCATTTATTTTGTATACCAGAGATTCAACATCTATATTGAGAGCCAGAATACTGCCTTCATTTAAAAAATCCCTGGAAGTTATCGGTTGGCAGCTGGCAGTTGCTATAGAGATCCTGAAGCGGTGTCCTTGAATCAAACAGAGTCATCTTATTTTTATTGCTCCCCTCCTCCTTTGCATCTCCCTTTGTTTCGCCACACTCCTTTTACTCCCTATAGAGCATTTGTCTTTTTTTTTTTAAAGTAACATCAATTTACACAATCAGTTCATAGTTCTTGCAGGTTGTTTTTAGGAATGTAATGAATTTAGGCCGAGGATGCCCATACTTTGGGATTCTGAGGGGCTTACTGGTGGACTTGCCAGATCCTGAGGACTACATCATATCTGTGTCTCTTCCTGTTATTCATCTTAAATTAGGACTTGATTCTACAAACCTGGTAGGTCATGATCTTTTGGCCTCAACCAGCAATAGTTGTCACGAGCCACACTCTTCCCCCAGATTTATCTTCACAGGTCACCCTGGCTTATGGATGACCTGGGGAAAATGACATGATAGGGAAGACAGATGCTCTGATGGTGAAAGTCTCATGCCAAAGCTGATAGTTTGCATCATACAGATTTCTTCAATTCTCATGCTGTGGTAGTGGAGGAGGCAAAGAAATGTTTATCTCCATCATATCATCTGTGAAGTCTGTTGGTGGATCAGTTCCTGGTGGTGGATAGTTTGGCTAATCTGGGTTGTCTACACCTGGTTACCAATGTGAGTCCTGTCTGTTGTAAGGTAATGCAGGTCATTCTGGGGGTAAAATGGATCAGATTAAGTAGGTCTATGGAGGCAGGGTTTCCCCTGCTTGAGTTTCAGCCAGGGTCGCTTAGAGTTTGTGGATGTGTTGGAAGAACTTCATGCTATATCCTGTGCTTAGGATCCTTGTGCTTCCTGGGTGGCAAAACTCAGTGCAGAAGTACTGGGTCATACAACTGATCACCAGCCAGAAAGGGCAATGATACAAAGCACAGAATATAGCATGAAGTTCTCCCAACACATGCAGAGCCTCTGTGAGCTAGCACCCAGGACACTTTAGACACAGCTGGCCTAAGTAATCACTGGCAGTACTGAACCTTGTAGTTATGCTGATCTATATGGTTACTTACAGCTTCAAAAAAGAATACATTTTTGTGATGCTTTTTGGATTGTCCCTTGCGATATAGAGGAGATCTAAGATGGTTTTACATCTTCTAATTGTTTAAAATTTTTAAAAACAAACTCTCAAGGTTGTTTCATTTTTCTTTCTGTGAATAAGCTGAGTCTGATTTGGGAATTATATTTATTTATTTTATACAGATCTTCAGATGGATGTTACTTTCCAGGACAAGAATTTTTGGTCATTTTACCTTCACAGGTTTAGTATGAGTTTACAGATAGTGCTTCAGTGGGACTTTTATAAGAGGATTTGTATTTTGTCATGTTACATTTTGTCAGCAAGATGTTGTCTCTGTGCATTATAATCCTGAATGCCTTTGAAAAAGCGATCCTAGATACTGATTGGAAGTTGGAGATACTCAGTGTCTGCAAATGTGTGGGTTTGTTTTTACATTTTAAATAAGTTTGTGAATAATGTTAATTTAATACTGTGGATACTGCAGCACTTACTGTGTCTTATTATGTATTAGTTTTCAATTCCATGTAAACTATGTAATCTATGTATTTCATTTAATATATGTAAAAGAAAAATTATGTATAGTCTGTTGTGAAATAAAATATATTAACTCGTCTTTTTATAATCTGAACAAATATCGATGGGCACAAAAGCCTCTCAACCAAAATCTGATTTCAGAAAGTTTTGAAGAAAGAATTAATCTATTGAGTTTTATCTACAGTAGAGACAGAAATGGCCTTGCCACACACTAACTAAAACATTAAAGGCATTAATTGGATAAGAAAGGTTTTATTTGACATATTGTTGAGCATGGTGATTCATTGACATCAGTGGTCTGCCTTCCTCTCTTTGGTATGCCCATGTTCCCTTGCTCTGTTACTGTAGAGCCTCCTTCCCCATCGAGTGGGAGTGGATGGTACCTAGGTCCTGTGTATCAGCTGGTTGATTAGGGGTGAGAACTAAGACACCATACTATCCATTCAAACTTACTTAGGTGGTGGAGATTCCCAGTGGAAGGGTTAATGCAGTGTTTACAGTCTCGCTTTGTGGTGGAAAATTTTTGCCCTAGATTCAATTAGACATTTACAAATCCCTCCCCCGACATCATTGAAATTGTCAGTTTGATTGTTCCTTTCCTTTCTAGCCACGTGTTCTGGCAGCTCTTGCCACAAGCTAGACGATGCTAAAACTAGGAGCAAGAAGCTTAATGGCAGTTGCTGAGCTGCATGTGCTCAAGAATTCAAATGCAGCTCAATTCATTTCACCAGAATTTACCAAAAAACCCACACCCCAGACACAGCTAAGCCAACAACCACCCCTCACGTCTGTGGTGAGAGCTGGAAAGTTTCAGACCCAAAGGTGAAAGTTAGAGCGTATGTCAATAGGAGGGAGGGAGTAAGCTGTGTTTTTGTTTGAATAGAAGTCATCTTAACTATTTTTCTCCCTGAGGCAAGCGCCATAAATAAAACATGCCTCCTAAGCATTCATCTGGCTGCCGGATCTGGAAAATGCCAATGTTCTGATTTAAGGGCTAAGCAGCTGTGGGAGTAAGGCCAGTTGTAGACTATAAGAGGAGCAGGGATGCCATTTCTGATGGTTTTGGTAAGAGAAAAATGAGAATTTGACCTCCCTTGAGCAAAGCTTAGAGGAGTGTGGCTCTCTTTCCTAGTTCATATCGAACACATGTAGAATAAAGAACAGAAATACTTGTGGCACTTTAGAGACTAACAAATTTATTTGAGCATAAGCTTTGGGGGCTACAGCCCACTTCATTGGATGCATCTGTGGAAAATACATTAGGAAGATTATATATATATATACACAGAGGACATGAAAAAAATGGGTGTTACCATACACACACTAATGAGAGTGATCAGTTAAGCTGAGCTATTACCAGCAGGAGAGAGAAAAACTCTTTGTAGTGGTAATCAAAATGGTCCATTTGCAGCAGTTGACAAGAAGTTGTGAGGAACAGTAGGGGGGAAATAAACATGGGGAAATAGTTTTGCTTGTAGAATAGTGAGAGGTAAATCTCTTGACATTACCACATTACAAGTCAGACACAAGCCTGGTGTCACCAAGTGTTGTAATCCCAGCAACAGGCCAATTTACCATGCAGCTGCCAGGATCATCCATTCCCATTTCCCTGACCGTACTTGAATCTGCAGAGGCTTTTCTCTCTCCTCTGCATGAGTCAAGTGTCTCCTCATCAGCATTCATTTTCTCCATCTCCCCTCTCTTTGTGACACCTACTTCTGCTTTCTTTTGTGTGATCCTTGGAGAAATCTCCCATTAATGTTTGCAAAACAGCCCTCCTTTCCTGAGTTCAGAAATCCTTTTCTTAAAAAAAAAACAGATCTGTTCCCTGAAGCTGCCCTGTGTAACAGCAGTTGTCAGAACTTGGCCTTCGGGTCTTTCATACTGGCCTGGAGAATGAAACATTTTGAGAATCATACGTTGTGGTACTGGCTTGGTGGGAGAGGGAGGTGGTCCATGATGGGATCTTTCTCGTACAAAATGACCAGCAGTGTGAAAGACAGTAATACCCTTTCAATATCTGTGTGTTTGTTCTGTACTGTATTTCATCCTTGTACCTTTAGACTGAAAGCTCTTGGGACAAAGACTGGTTATTTGCTTGGCACAGTCCACCCAAGCTGCAGTGCAGCATACCCTTCTGCAGCTATTGGAGTAAGTTACTTATTTCAAAAATGAATATTCCTTTAATGAAAGTAATTTATATACGTGTGTGTGAGAGAGAGAGAAAATTTGGTACTAGTGAAAAGTGTGGCAGCTTTGGAGACTGAAGCACATTTATCCAAAGAACGGGTACCAAACAGGCAGCCTTTAGCTGGAGCAATCACTATTAAATGTTGGATGAGGGAAGTAATTCTGGCTCCAGGGTCCATTCATGTCTGTTGAGATGATCAGCAAGGAGGCTGATTAGCCCCAGCTATGTGCATGGCTTTCATAACGGGGACGCCTTATCCAGTAGGAAAGAGAGAAAACTTAATGCATGTTAAAGAAACAAAGTTTGCATCAATTGAAGCTACTACTTTCATGATTTTTTTTCTCATCACTTACTTGGTTTTGCAGATGAAAAGTAGAGAGAACAGGAACTCAGCATTGTGGGTTATATTGTCAAGTTTCTGATATCAATGTGGGTTTTAATTTTGGCTTCTTTGTGGAGCAACGAAACATATTGTACTTTTAGCATCCATTCCAATCACTTAATATTGTAAAATATTATTTGAGTGTTTTTCTTCAATAAGTCTACACAGCTTAAATCTATTAGCAATTGTCACATTTTATGTCCATTTGTCTCAAACAATTTTATACAGTAGAACCTCTGAGTTACGAACACCAGAGTTATGAACTGACGAGTCAACCACACACATCGTTTGGAACTGGGAATATGCAATCAGGCAGCAGCAGAGCCTAAAAATAAAAGAAATAAATACAGGACAGCTCTGTGTTAAACATAAACTACAAAAAAGAGAGAGCAGCATTTTTCTTCTGCATAGCAAAGTTTCAAAGCTGTATTAAGTTAGTATTCAGTTGTAAACATTTGAAAGAAAAACCGTCATGTTTTATTCAGAGTTATGAACATTTCAGAGAGATGAACTATCTCTGTTCCTGAGGTGTTCATAACTCTGAGGTTCTACTATACTAGTGGTTCTTAGGCTTCTTTTTTACTGGTGACCCCTTTCACATAGCAAGCCTCTGAGTGTGACCCCTGCCCCTTATGAATTAAAAACATGTTTTTATATATTTAACACCATTATAAATGCTGGAGGCAAAGTGGGGTTTGGGGTGGAGGCTATCAGCTTGCAACCCCCCATGTAATAGCTTTGTGACCCCCTGAGGAGTCCCAACACCCAGTTTGAGAACCCCTGTACTATACACTCCTTAGCTTGTGCTTTTAATAGTTTAAATGACTAACTATACTATAGAAAATAATCCTAGGTTCAAATTGCATATGAACATTCTTTATAATTACAATAACAGTCTTACAAACTGTTACAGCCCTTTAAATTGGTCCTGGTATAGCACATGCAGCAAAAACAGTAGTGACTGACCTCAGACTTTAAAAGCAATGTAATGACGCTCTCACTCTGGTAAATCTGATATTTGTGACGCGAGCGTTCATGTCGCCAAGTTGCAGCTTGGAAAGAGGCAGCAACAACAACATCCTCTTTTATAGCCTGAGTGAGATATTGTGCGAGTCTTCTTCATTAGCGCATTTGCCACTGTTCCTTATTTTAAGGACTATTACAGATTTTAATGAAACTGTCTCCATGTCTGGCATGTCAATGAAATGTCTCTGAGGATTGTTGGAGCTGTGAGGAGGGGACAGATGCATCACGGTATGGTGACATTTGGTGTGATACAGCAACTCCTTGGGGCAGCTGGAAACCAGCCTGTGCCCCCTGAAGCAGTAAGACCTGAGTAACAGCCTCATCCTTGACAACAATATCCTTATCACAGTAGGAATCTAGGCCAGCGGTTCTCAAACTGTACTTCAATGGGGTCACTAGGGCCATATTGAAGGGCTGGGATCTGGGGCTGAAGCCTGACATCCACCTGCACCTGGAGCAGTGGGTCTCAGGCTCTAGTCCCCTCTGCCCCCACAAGGGGTCGTGTTGTAATTGTGGTGTTAGAAGGGGGGTTGTGGTGCCATGAAGTGTGAGAACCGCTGATCGGGGCAGCCCCAGGCCCTGCTGGCTGCAATAGCCCATTGCCAATGGCACAGCTCTGCAAGCAGGGCCACTCCTGCAGCTCCAGCATGGGGACAGGGCCTGCTACCCTTTCCCCCCGTTCCCTGGCCTCTCCCCCAGCCCCAGAGGCCCCGCCCACTCCCTTAGCCCTGCCCCTCTCGCTCAGGCCCCGCCCTGTTGGAGCTGCCCGGAAGTGACGCCGTTGCACGCACGCGCGCTGACGCAGTGGCGGGGCCCTGCCGGACCGGCCTGAGGGGAGGAGTGTCGCGGTCGTAGGCGGCGCAGCTGAGTGGAGCTGAAACGCCGCCGCCGCCCAGGAGACCCGGTGAGGGGAAGGGGAAGGTGTCGACCCGGAGGGTCCCCTGCTCCTGCCCCCTGCGAGAGGGAGCGGCGGCCCCTGCCCGGCGGGGCGTTGGGCAAGTGGGGCAGCCCCCGCGACGGGGCTGGGCTCTGGCTCGGGCTCCTCCTCCCGGCCAGGGCGAGCGTGGCGGCGCGGGGCCTTCCCAGCCCCGGGGGTGGGGGAGAGCGGGGCCCTCCCTGCCCCTTGCTAAGGGGCGCGGGCGGGGGCTGGGGGTGGGGGGTCTCCTGTCCCCGCAGGGCGGCCCCCTGCCCCTCCCCCTCGCCGTGTCACGAGCTCGCCCTCATCCCCCCTGGCGAGCCCCTCCTGGCCCGGCCCGAAGCGGGAGGGAAAGACCATAGACCTAGTGCTGGGGTGCGTGGCTGTCCGTGCTAAGGGCCCCCGGGGGGCTGCGCACTCCGGCCCCATCCCACGTACAGGGAGGCTGAACTCTGAGCCTGTTGGAGCGAGTTGGGGTAAGCCCGGGGTTCTCAAACTTTGGTACTGGTGGCCGCTGTCACATACCAAGCCTCTGAATGTGACCCCCCCCTTATGTATGAATAACACTTTTTAATATATTTAACACCATTATAAATGCTGGAGGCAAAGCGGGGTTTGGGATGAAGGCTGACAGCTTATGACCCCCCATATAATAACTGCATGACCCCATGAAAGATCCTGACCCCAGTATGAGAACCTTTGGTGTAAGAGGAGGGGTGGGGTTGTGGTTAAGGCACAGGACTGGGGCTCTGCAGCCCTGGTATCAGTTCCTAGCTCTGCTGCAAACTTGGTGTGTGTGACCTTTGGCAGATCTCTGCCCAAATCTTGAGTCTGTGTCCTAGTTCCCCCATCTGGGAGATGGAAAAGCTTCCTTTTTTCTGTGCTTTATCCATCTTGTCCATTTAGACTGTAATGTCTCTGGGATAGGAACTGTTTCTGACTTTGTGTGGTGCCTAGCACACTGGGGCCTCTATCGTAATTGGGACCTCTAGGTTGTATGATAATGTAAATAATAACACTTTGTGACAATACTGGTGAAACATTGTTTGATCTTTCTGGTTGACTGCTGTTCAGTTCAAAAATATTTTATTGGTGCAGCAGGCTATGCAAGTATTGTCAAAACATCAATGAAACCAAGGTTTGTGAGTCATAGATGTATCTCAAGCTTCTGCCAAGAGCAGACTTCACAGCCATTTGGAGACATTGTGACAGTGGGAAAAGGCTTCTGCATCTCCCTGTCATAGGAAAAGGCTCTGGCAGAGAAGAAGCAGCGGGAAAAGGCTCCTCTGCTGTTGACTGTTTCCCCATTGCCTCTCCTTGCCAGAGCTTTTCACTGACACATGTAGCTCCACACCACAGCATGGACGCAAATTCTCACTGCTGAATGTAGCTACGCATACCCTACACGTTGCCCCAAGTGGTATGCAGTGTTGTCGTAGCCTTTGTCATTGCTGTCCATTTCTGGTTTTTTGACTGGCTGCTCTATAATGAGGTGCTGTGCCTTTTCTTTTTTTGAGTATCTTGTACTTATGAACAGGCTGGTTTATAGGAAAACATAGAAACTGCATGTAATAAACTTCAGGTGATTTTTTTTCTCTTGCGTTAACTCTCGGGAGTGGGGAATAAATTTGTTTCACACATTGCACACACCAAGCTGTTTCTTCATCCTGACTTCCCAAGAGCATCCTAGAAAACTTTTCTACTGTCTCTTCTACTTTTGGTTAACAAATAATGCAACTTAATCATTCAAATAACAGTTGATCCAGCCTTGAAAATTTATTATGGACACTTACTAGCTCAAACAATCTACTCACCTGTCCATTTCTATGATAGCCATTTTAATATAGTTCCCTCTATATCAGGTTTATTCTTTTTTTGTATCTTACACATGCATTTAGTGCTCATGGAAACTGTAGAATGACAGCTTGGGAAACTGAAGTTACCTGTTTAAACACAGGACAAGTACAATTTGGGGCAGCTCCAATGCAAGTTTCTACAAACAGAACTGCAACTACTTCAATCTTTACCTTCAGGGGAGCACTTCTAGGGTTGAAAAAGTAGTGCAGTCTTAATGGCTAGTTCACTCCCTTGCCAAACACTTAGT
Source organism: Chelonoidis abingdonii (assembly GCF_003597395.2). Classification (NCBI taxonomy): domain Eukaryota; kingdom Metazoa; phylum Chordata; order Testudines; family Testudinidae; genus Chelonoidis; species Chelonoidis abingdonii. The sequence continues at coordinate 12,130,641 of NC_133788.1, forward strand.
GCTTCTTCTGATTTTTCCAGTCAAGTTGCTCATAGTTGTCATGACTTTTACAATGTAAACATGTGTGACCGTTGGAAGCAAGACTGGTATCATTACTGCTGTTTACAGGGTGAGGTCGGCATGGCTACATCACTGAGGGGTGTGGATTTTTCACATCTCTAAGAGATGTGGCTACGGCAATGTAAGTTCCCAGTGTAAACCAGCCATTGGGGTTTTGTAGACCAACACTTTAAACTTCACCTGAAAGCCAACAGGAAGCTAGCACAGACCCCAAAGCTCTGATGTAATGTACTTCCAGCAAGGAGCACCTCTCAGAGATGGTCTTATGGCTAAGGTATTGGACTAGCCCCAGTTCTTTTCTGTAAAATGGGAATATTACTACTCATTTCATAGAAGTGTTCTGAGGATTAAGTAGCTATGTGAAATGCTTAGATACAGTAGTGACGAGCCATAGAAAAACTTATAAAATTAATATGGGAGCCATGCTATACACTAAACTGGATAGTCTTAAGGGAAAGCTCCCTGTGTGGACTGCAATACGCTTTTTCCATAGACCTAGTTACTGCCTCTTTGGGAGATGAATTACCTATGCTGATGGGAGACCCCCTGCCATCAGTGTTGCTAGTGTCTACACTGAAGTGCTACAGTGGTACTTCTGCAACATTTTAAGCTTAGACCTACTTTAAGTGGTCTGGGTGCCTTGCCCCCTGAGACATCACTTCTGTCCATGTGATACTACATAGATTACAGTAAGAGGGAATCCACGCTTGTGGCCCCATGGCTTAAAAGGAAATGATGCTCCCAAGGAAGGTTACTTGACTCTAGGAAGAAAGCCCTCCAACTAATATCTGTAAAAACTTGAAATTGTTGACCACCTGGGCATGCTGCAAGTCCCATCATTAGTATTTTGGGAAATGGAAGTGGGGAAAGAGGGATTGGGAAGAGATATGATGGCTAGATCAGGAAGGCTTTTTATAGGATGATCCAATGGATTGCTATGATGGGGCAGATGTTTCTATTTAGGATTTTTATCCTGTGTGTGTTTGTTTTACATTGTGCAAAAGAAAACGTTAAGTTGTGGATGAGTGCTTATTTTAAATTTATTTCAATTTATAATGCAATCTGGTCTGTAAGTCTTCCGCAACTTCTCCTTCTCTTGCTGCCGTTTGTCATAAACTCCTGTTAGGCTTAGTCTCTCTGTATATCATTGATGTACTTCAAGTGACCTAAACTAGTCTTCAGACTGTAACATACAGTCATGCTTGTAAAAAGAACAGGAGTACTTGTGGCACCTTAGAGACTAACAAATTTATTTCAGCATAAGCTTTCGTGGGCTACAGCCCACTTCTTCAGATGCATAGCTTGTGATACTGATAACACTTAAGTCAGGTGCACGTATACGCTAAGAATTGGATATCAGATGTCAACTCCATAAAACTGCTCCTCTCTGTCTACAAGCAGGCAAGCAACATAATGATGTAGCATTTTGATAATATATATGTGAAACAGAATAACTGACACTTCAAAAAGCTTATCTTCCATCTGGATTTTTGGATCAAAATTTATTTAAAAATGCATATTTAATGTGATACTGAATTATTTCCTTTCTTCTCAGTTATAGCAGGAAGCAATTTTTAGGCATATATGGTGTGTGATTCCATTTGCCTCCTTTTCTGTATGAGGCACACAGGTTCAAGATGTAGACACTTGAGTGTGATCTGTTAGTTCACTATGTTCATGGCCTCCATGATGGATAAAATATTCATCATTAAAGATGGTAGCTGAGAAAGATCTGAGATCCCATAATAAGATATGCAGACAGCTGGCATGTAGACAAATTAAATTGTGGTTTTAGTTTGCACTGTCAGCACTGCTGAGGGGGTGCTTTATTTACATATAACTCTTTTTAAATTACTTTTTTAGAGTTGGAACAAATAATCAATTATGTTCACTAAGATTTATAAAACTTGTGAAGCCTGGTGACCCGCACATTGGATTCCAGAAATGCTAAACAGTGGATGTAACTTCCTTTGGCAATATTGTTATGAAATCTTATGGTGATACTTCATTTCCATATTATCAATATTCTTACCTGGCATTGTTGCTTTAAAGTAGTATTTGAGCAGTCGTTTGAATTCTGAATGAAAGATAAAACAATTTTACTAAAATCTTTTAACTCTCTTCGTAATGAACGTATATTTAATAGGCTATAGTAAATATGCAAGAAAATAAACTTGGTTGTTGTGTATCTAATTTCTTAATATTTTTAGTATGAATTGGTTGCTGATTAAGTTTTGATGATTAAGTGCTGGTTCTGAACAAAGTGATTACTGTATGATTGGGTTGATGTTAGCTTGTTTTGAAGTTACTTAGTTTTCATAGAACCATGGATGGAAAATATGTAAGTCATCTTGTCCCTCCCTTCTCTGTGGAGGAAACTGATTCCTAGTTTATTACAAGCACATACTAATTACATGCCTAAATGATTACTGTAGAGTAGTGTGTGAATCATGAATACTTAAGCACTTACATGACTTATAAGAAATTTGTGCCATGCAATTCAATGATTGCTGCTTTGAACTGAATAAATATTTGAATAGTGATTGAAAATAGAATGGCTGGTTACTTCAATCTTATAAAGGCTTGCGGCATTTAATTAAAAGAAAATTACTTGAGGTTTGTAGTCGCTCTTCTGAAGACACTACTGGTAATACTGACATTATTTTCACACAGTCTTAGCCAAAGAAGTTCTTACTTTCTAATGGACGCCTTTCTCCTTTGAAAATTTCTGCTTTCATTGCCTTTGGTCTATTTGGGGATGGGTTCATTTGGGAATGTCATTATAGCCTCGTATACAACGTTTTTTTCCACCGTACAGTATTACTGATACAGCTTTACCACTGCTAGCTCTCACGTGAGTGTTAGTGTGGACCTGCTGCTGGCAGATACCGCTGTGTCATTTTGATCTGCCCTGGGCAGGGTTAGACAACTTGATGGCTAAAATCCAGAGATCCCGCTCTATATTAGATAGACTTTGGTAGAAGATGTTGCTTTGCAGTAAAGACACTATGGCAGTCTATCTTGTAGATTTGTACATGGATTCAAAGGCCTGGTCTATGCTAGAAAATTAGGTCTGCTTAACTAAATTGCTCAAGGGTGTGAATGTCTATACCTCTGAGCAGCCTAGATAAACCAACCTAAATTCCACTGTAGCCAATGTTAGGTCCACAGAAGAATTCTTCCATTATTACCTCTCATATGCTGATGAAGAATTCTTCCCAGCCGCAAAGATAGTGGCTACACTGAAGCACTACAGCTGAAACACTGTAGCATTTCAAGTGTTGGAAGTATGCTGTGAACTGGTGGTGAACCCTACCTGAAACCTTTCTAATCTGGTGTGGATTCAATCTGTCATTCCTCCACTAATAAAATGTAAAGCATCAGCTGATATCTTGGCAAAATGTTTGCAGTCTTCCTCACCCTTCCCCTTTCTCATCTTGCTCTGAGCTTTAATGCTTAGCACTCAGAACATGACAATCAAGCAGTCTTGATGTTTGTTTTGCACCAGGTGTTCAAGAAACTTCCTTTGAAACATTTTTTGACTAGTTCTAATTAAAATAATGTCCATAGTAAAATTCATTCTAAAGCATGATTAGTGTCATAGAGGTAAGACTTAAAAAAAAAAAATAAAAATAAAAATAAAGAAATATCTTGGGCAAAAAAAAAAAAAAATATCTTGGGCAGATCAGTCTAATACAGAGGTTCCCAAAGTGGGGTTCATGAAATGTTACAGAGGGTTCTCAGGAAAAAATTCCCTAATGGTGGACAGAGCTGTCCCTAGGGACCCCATCGGGCAGCATGGGACTACCAACCTGGAGCCCCCCTGGGCTTCCAAGAGCTAAGCAGATCAAAGCAAGCATATCTATCACACTGAGGAGATTTAAACTTCAAGACTCCTTATAAGAAATGGAAAGAGAAGTGGATAGTTTTGCTGTTCTTAAAATTAAATAGGCAGCTTGTATTGTTTTTAAATTATTATGAATAACAAGTTTAAGATTTGTTGTAATGTGTTGCTTGCCTGGACTGCTCAAGACCTGAATGCTTGTGTAGGAGGAACTCTTTGAGTTGGCTTCTTAAATACCTTCATGCTGTGTCACATCTGGTACTCCTTGATGAAACATAGGAGCCTTGTCTTATAACAGGCTTATTCAAAGAGATAAAAGCTATGAAAGTGAGATCTTGGAAGAGTGTTGCTGTTTTCATAATGTAATAAAAATAGTGTAATGATAAATAGTAATTAATACATAGTGTGTAATAAGCATGTCATAAAAACAAATTTTATATTTCCAAGATCACTGCTTTTATAATCCTTACTCAGGTAAAGGAGAAAATCCCTGGAAATATTCATTTTTAGGAGGGGGTTCACGAGACTTGAGATTTTAATGAAAGGGGTTCACAGGTTATTACGGTTTGGGAATCACTGGTCTAATGGAAAGAGCAGTCTGGATTGTCGCTAAGGAATGTGATAGAATTTAGGAATACTTCTGAGTCTCTTTGCTTGTTTCTGGAGATAGAGGATAAAAGCTGGAAGGGAGGGATTCAGGAGTCAAATGACAAACATGTTGGGCCACATGGTATTTTACTGCTGTTGGTCATAAATTTTAAATGCTGGCATATGCTTAGTGTACCTAATTTAATATGAAAGTGGATGGCTTACCTTTTCCTACTAGTTAGTCTTTTTGGGGTTTTTTTGGACTTTCATGCATATTTTAAAAAATGAAACATTTGTTTGAACCTGTGTAACTGAAATACCATTGTTGACATCTACTGCACTCCTACAAAGTCACTTCTTTGACCTTCAGAAAGCGCAGAGTTATTGCTTATGTTAAGGAAAAAAATTTCATGTGTTGTAATTACATAACTGATTTGTACAGATGCTGTCCCAGAAATCCAGGGGCTCACAATACATGTTCGTTTCTGCTTAACTCTGTCTGATTTCTGGATTTTTGTTCTGCTATGCAAAGAAGACCCTAAAGAGAACTTAAATACTGTCTGAATAATAAACTGTTATATATTTTAGGAATGTCATCAGTTTCACTGGCTGTGAGGGTGAATTTATTTGCCTATGCTGCTCCTGGGAAGGAGAAGATATGAGAAGAGATTTAAATTTAGGGATCTGGGGGAAAACAAAACCAAAAAAACTGTCAGGGACAGTACTTGGTCCTGCTAGTGAAGGCAGGGGACTGGACTCAATGATCTTCGAGGTCCCTTGCAGTTCTGTGAGATAGATATATCTCCATATATTATTATTAAAGGCTAGGAGTTTTTAGCTTGGAAAAGAGGAGACTAAGAGGGGATATGATAGAGGTGTGTATAATATGTGGTTTGGAGAAAGTGAATAAGAAAGTTATTTGTTTCCACAATATAAGAACGAGCGGCCACCAAATGAAATTAATAGGCAGCAGGTATAAATCAAATAAAAGGACGTTCTTCACACAGCACAGAGTGAACCTGAGGAGGTTAACAGGGTTAAGTCCATTAATGGCTATTCAAGATGGGCAAGGAATGGTGTCCCTAGCCTCTGTTTGTCAGAGAGTGGAGATGAATGGCAGGAGAGAGATCACTTGATCATTAGGTGTTAGGTTCACTGCCTCTGGGGCACCTGGCTTTGCTCTCTGCTGGCAGACAGGATACTGGGCTGGATGGACCTTTCATCTGACTCAGTAAGGCCATTCTTGTGTTCTTATGTAAAAAGCTTGTAAAGGTTACTTGAAGGAAAGGTAGCAGAAAATAATGTGATTGAAGTATGACTTTTACATGATAAATTCTAGAACTAATATGGATGTGTTAATTAACAAATAACAGTGCTTCCCCTGAAGTCACAATTCTGCCTCCAGTCCTTGTAAACACTGATGTATCCTGCAATGTATTTTGATTATATAGCTGAAAAGGACACCATTACATAATCTTAGTCGTGAGAAATTCTATTTTGATGATGGTGCCATTTCTTTACATTATATTAAGGCTGAGGCCACAGCATAATTTTTCTGTAATAGTTCTGGTAATTTTAGTGGATCTATCATAGGTTTGGTGCTGTGTATTTTTGGATATTTTGCAATCTGTTTTCCATATGAAAACTGATAAAATATAGTTTCTTGTTCCTCTTGAGAGAGCTTTATTCTTAGCACAAAATGTACAATTTCCCAGAAGAAATAGCAAATTCCATGCTATTTCAGTGCCTGTTGTACAGTACTGACAAATATGGTCTTGGGGATTTATACAAATGATTGGGGGAGGGACCCTTTTTGGATTTAAGCCTGGCCTTGTATGTTATGTAACTGACTTAGAAATAAAGCTGTTTGCTGTGGTGGTGTAGCCTTGTTGGTCCCAGGATATTTGACAGACAAGCTGGGTGAGGTAGCATTTTTTATTAGACCAGCTTCTGTTGGTGAAAGAGACAAGTTTTTGAGCTTACACACAGAGTAGTTCTTCAGGCCTGGGAAAGGTTTTTAGTGTCACAGCTAAATAAAAAGGTGGATGAGATAAGGAGTTAACATATTGCAGGAAACAATTCAAGATGAAGCGGGCAGTTAACAGTTCTACAGTCATAGAACAAGGAAGGGTTAGTGGATTATACGTTGTAATGAGCTATAAATCCAGTGTATTAAGTCTATAATTTTTAGTATCTAGTAGAGTTATGAATCTAAACGCCCAGGTTCATCTTCTGAAGATATTGTGCAGGTTTCCGTTGAGGGTAAGGACTAAGAGGTCAGATGTAGAATGATCGTTTTAAGAAAAGTGCTTGCCTGCGGTTGATGTGATGGGTTTTTTTTGTCTTTTATAATTTTTCTGTGTGAGTTCTTCCACTTTGTCTCTAGAAATATAATGTATAAATTCATATGAAGTTTCTTTTACAAGGTGCATTCTTATTATCCTAGTGATTGTATTGTGAAGCAGTGTTCATCTGAGGGTTGCATGTTGAATTTCATTAGGATTTTAATGGAAGATGTTTGTGGAGATAGGTTTAATATGCGTAAACTGATCACTGTAGACTTCCTTTAAAGGAAAGTAAGATAAGAAAATCATGATGTTCTTCTGGTTGCACTTCCTATTTTACTGTGAGCTAGCTAGCCTTGTATCTGTGTTGCTGATCAGTTCGGTTTGACATGCAAATAACTAACGTAACTGTCCAAAAGTTGGCTAACTTCTAAAACCAACATTTTCAAGAGCCCGCTAAGTTTGAATATCCAACCTGAGACAGCCCCCCTTGTCCCCTCCTCTTCTCTCACCCCTACCCCCAAGAAGATGAACCAGTGAAATTCTGGCTGAAGGCCCTGGAAGCTGAAAGTGATCAACACTTTTGAAAATCAGGCCCTAGGTTTCCGGTTGGGCAGCGAAAGTCAATCTGACACTGTTTTATCTTGGCTAAAGGGGGAGTTTTAGAAAGTTGTACACCTTCATCTTTTTAATTATGCACTTCATTGAAATAAGCTTTTTTGCACAAATGAAATCAAGATCTTTACACATTTGAACATTTTCTTTTGTAAATTAGGGGAAAAATGAGTCTGGATACAATATTAACTTTTTCACATGCTACAGAAAATCCTCAAAGATATTAGTTTATTTAAATGAGTGAGTCACAGAAAATCATCGAGCTCCAGGCAAGCAGTCTCCTGCAAAACACAGTTTTGCTGGCATTGGCTTAGATTATCTCTCCTTCTCATTATGACTGCAGTAATTGAAACCCTGCACTTTTTCCATTACATGTTAACTTCAGCTATAAGTTTGGGAGAGAGTCAAAGAAGAGGAGCTTTCACTGCTTAGTAAGAGGAACTGTCAGGCAGAGATGCAGCTGACTTTCTCTCCTGAAAAATAACATGCATTTCAGTATCCTCTTAATGTTCCCATTGAATGATATAACTTTGTTTTATGGAAGAGCAGTGGCTTGCTGTACACTGTACTGTCATGGAAGGATAAATCTGATAGTGAAAGAATTTGGGGTGGCAGGGAAGAGTAAACCCAAATTAGATTTGTACCCATAAGAAATTAAAGCAAATATTTTAATAAGTAAATCAGTCTTTACTTCTCAGCAACATAAATAGGTGCCTGTAATCCCACAAAGTAAAATGTTGAGAGTTGCTTCAGATTTCCCTAAATTTTTCCCCTCATACTATATTTTAAAACTAGACTGGAGAAACATTAGAAAATTCACATTGAGGAAACAATCCTGCATTGGCAGGAAGGTGGATTAGATAACATAAGTCTTCTCCATCTCCACTTTGAATCTATCATCATCCATTTGTATATTGGAGACTTTTCCACAGTTCCTCTTTCTTTTGCATTCTAATAAAAAATAACTTAAACAGATCAGTATCAGTATAGCAAGTAAAAAGCCATTTCACAGTTAAACCACAAATTCTTGATGCACTTATTCAGACATTTTGCCAAATCTGTAAATATTCTAAGATGCTTGTTGAAAAAAGCAGCACAACTTGGCTCTTCATTCATTACTTAATTTTGATGTTGCAGTCCCCGAATATGCTTGTAACACAACACATCTTCATACACTATTTAACAATGATCCACAAGCATTCGCATTACTTATGATATTACACTAATCTGAGAGAGGCTAAGTGCTGCCATCGTAACAGTTCAGAGTGACAGAACCATTGGTAACTGACTATTGCATGTTAGATTGACTAGATACAGGCCTGAGTGCACTCATGGCAGTAAGTGCTCAGTTCATCTCTGTGCTGTCCTATTCCTTAATTGCCAAAGCAGCAAAGGGGTGGGCACAGAAATGCGCTATAATGCACCACAACACTACCCCTTTCCTTATCCTTATACTCCCAAGTAAGTCCATTTACCTCACCCTGATGCTCTGACACCTGTTTGTTGCAACTCTCAACTGTATTATGTGTGGAAGTTTGGAGGGGAGTGGATCCAGATTGACTGGGTCACGGAGGGAGCCTGCTTTCTGGAGTATGCCTGAACTACTCCTATCTTCCTCCTAGAGGGAAATGTAAGAGAAAGAAACCGTAAGTTTATCTACAAAAAAGGAACAAAATGATGCAATGAAGTTAAATTAACAAACTAATGAAGTCAAGTTCCTTCAGAAGTGGGCTCCAGACAACTGTTGCTTGTGTGTAATGCATTCATTTAAATACAAAGAAAAGACCCTATCACAGAAGCACATTGAAGGATTGGAACTAGAATTTTAAAATGGAAAGCTTCAAAAACAAAACAAAGGGATTTGACTATCCAGTCATGTAGTCCCAATAATGACCTTTTCTCAAGAGGATAGTAATCTGTACAGGTTTATGTACTACAGACAATATTGATAACTCAGTTATATGGTACAAATATAAACCACATATAGCTGACTTTTTTTATATGGAAAATTAAATGAATGTAAGGGTTTGAATGAAATATAAACATTGAGCTGCAGATTCAGAAACTGACCACGCAACAGATTGTTTGTTTGAAAATGAGAAAATCCCTTTAAGAAAGTTGCCTAACTTGAGAAATATGACATGTGATACCATCTTGTTGATTCAGGGCGACTGCTTCAATCCCTAGACATTTAGTAGAGACGGAAAGGGACAGTTTGGTGTGTGTTAGTGGCTTGGCTCTGCAGATTTCTTATGTAAGTCTCTCCAGAAAGAGAGAGCACAAGAAACAGAATTGTTTTGGCCCTTCCCTCATCTAGAACTTTTTCCTCAAATAAGGATTCATTTAGCTACTTTAAAACCAAGTTTCTGAGTTTTTACATTGAAAAGAATCTGCTTTTTTTGTTCTGCTGCACAGCAGAGCATTTGCAGCACACCAAACAAATCTTCTTGACCCTAGTATCTGGCTTTTCCAGTCTTTTTAAGGCATTTGAAGGTGTGTTTAGATATAGGGAGCCAGACTTGACTGTATCTCTGAACTTAGAGTTGCAGAAAGCTGAGGGAGGGTCTGCATCACTTGGATGTAAACACGCCCTTTCATAAAGCAAGAAATGATGCAAGCTCACAAGTGGTTGGAGGGTTTTGTGTGTGTGGGCACCTTCACTTTGCATCCCTCATTTCTCCAAATTCCTCCTTCACTGAGTCTCTCAAGCACCATCCTGCTCTTGTTAGCCAAAGAAATTTAAATTTCTAGATGTGGTCCATGGACAATACTGAAATATTATTCTTGTTACAGTAAGGAATTTAGGTGAGTGCGTGCATGCTGGGGGGTAATAATTTGAGATGATAGTTGCAAAATATGTGGTTTATTTCCTAGAATGGTTAAAGCAATCTTACAGAATGAATATAGAATTCATGTTAGAATATTCTAGGTAAAATCTCTTCCTTAAACCTCTCAATAACGTACAAAATTGGCATGTTTTTCTTCAAGCTGATCCTTCCACTGACAGTCAGCTCAGCGTTGATGGAAGCAACTGAAGTGTACATTGTCACTGTAAAAAAACTATTGCTGATGCAGTGTGAAAAGCCAAGCTTGGTTAAAGCAAGCACCTGCAGTATAATAGTCTAATATAAAAAATAATTATGCAGTTGTTTCAAGCTTTCGCTTGAAATTTGGCTGATTAAACATTTATTATTTTAGAAAGAAGACTTAATGCTACGTGGGAACAGTTGCGGAATAGTTTCAAGATTTCATTTCCCCATTCTCTAGGGCTGTGATTCTAAGATTCATTAATCAATTATACATGTGATAAAAAGGAGAAATTTCCTTTTGCAGAATTCATTGAGCTCCAGTTTGCGGCGCTTGCACGCATCTAACACTTGGGGTTTGGTCCACTGGATAGCAAGACATCTCAGTCAGCTGTTCTGTATGCCATCAGGAATTAAACATGGTGACTTAATCTGTAGGAACAAGAGAGAAGAGATGGTTTTCATACTTAAATCTTTATTTGTCTAATGACTTTTTCCCATCGTTTATTTGTTTTGTTTATAATTTATTTTTCCATTATGAATAATGTAAGGTACAGGCGAAGCAAAAGCAGTCACTACTATTTAAATTTAAAATATTCCCTCCCCCTCCACACACTATCAAGTAAAAAGATTAACATCTAAAAGGTAAAATTGCCCCGCAACTTCTGTTGTTACCATGTTTTTCACCCTTCACAGCGTCAGGTCCATATAAACAGGGAGATGAAGCTTGGCATATATAACTGTTATTTCCAACTTATAGCCATTCAAAATGAAAACTATTGCTACCAGATATAGACCCATGTTAGGAAATCCTCTTAAGGAATCAAGATCGTTGCTCCTTTCTCAAAGACTGGAGAAAAAAGGGGCAAAAGAGAGAGAGAGAGGGAAAAAAACAACCCATGACCGTTCTCTCACATAAAACGTTGAGTAGAATCCTGAATTGGTTCCTCCTTGAAGTAGTTTGGTTTCTCCTCTGTATCAGTTCTCTTAAAATCTCTTTCTTAAGTCATTGGAAAATGTCGAACATTGGCATAGTTTTAAAAAAAAATAGTCTCTTTATATACAGTTTAACCTGGTATAAAATGTGTATGTCACTTTCCATACTAGAACAGTGGTTCATGGATGGGAATGTGGGGGAGCAAACTGGTTTCTTCTTTCTTCTGAAGTGAAATAATGCTATGTCTCTCTAGATATTTTAGTTGCTGAGCAAAATCAAACAAGCTTAAAACATGTTTTATTATCCACAACCTTTGTATGTGTGAACGTCAGTGGAATTGAAAAGACTTTGGTCATGTTCTTTTCCCCCTGAAGAATCCTTTCCAATTAAGGGCTACTATTGAATTCAAGAAAAAACATCTAACTTAACACCTTAAATTAAAACCATTTTTAAATAAAAATTATTTTTCACTATGCTAGTTTTCATTTTTGCATTTAACTCAGTCTAGTCCAGATCAGCTGTATGTGGTCAAGTTCCTTTTTCATGTTCCTTTGCAGTAGTCAAACATCATATTTTAGGTTGGGGCTGTGTTTATGTAAGAGGATGTTCAAATCCAAGCTCTAATGTTAATATATGCGTAGTGCTTTAATATTGAGTTGCTTATGTTTAGAGTCATACATGAATTTATGTTGGTTTTGTCATAAATGGAGCAAATTTGTTGAAATTATAATGAAGCTATCAAACAGTTAACTGCTTCATCACTGAAACTGTCCTTGGGACAAGCTGTCCTAACAGAGTAAAGAAATCCACACAATTTATTTTCAGTATGTGTGTTTGAGCCAAATTTAATTCTTTTCAAACAGTTCAGAGGTTTGCGTCAGTAAATGTACTTTCATTTGTCTTGTTCAGTATTTCATCAAATATTTAAAAAATCTGAAAGTTGAGACCTACTGCTAGATAATGAATACTTGACTCCTCAATACTATGAGACAGTGGTGCAAATACTGATTCTGACTCAGTTGTATAGTCTCACTGAAGACAAAAATGAGAAAAATGAGCAGGAAACTAGGGATCTGGTTGCTTATTAAACTCTTGGATCAGTGTTAGATGGTTGTAAATTTCTTCAACAGAAATATTGCCTTACTTACGCCATGCTATAATGGCTGAGAATATTGGATCTGTGATATGTCTTATTAGTAGGGCCCTACCACATTCAGGGTCCCTTTTGGTCAATTTCACAGTCAGGATTTTAAAAATAATAAATTTCATTATTTCAGGTATTTAAATCTGAAATTTCACGGTGTTGTAATTGTAAGGGTCCTGACCCAAAAAGGAGTTGTTGGGGGCAGGGTGTGGTTTCAAGATTATCGTAGGGGAGGTTGCGGTACTGCTTCCCTTACTTCTGTGCTGCTGCTGGCGGTGCTGCTGCCTTCAGATCTGGGAATCTGGAGAGCAGCGGCTGCTGGTCAGGGGCCCAGCTCTGAAGGCAGAGTAAAGCAGCAGTAAGGATGACATAGTACGGTATTGCCACTCTTACTTCTGTGTTGCTGCCTGCAGAGCTGGGCCCTCAGTCAGCAGCCACCCAGCTCTGAAATCTAGTAAATACAAATACATCTTGTATCTGTTCATTAAGGACTCATGTATTTTACTGTGTTTGACATTCTACTGCCTTGCACATTGTGTAATCCCTCATACCCACATACTACCCTGGTGAGGGTAGACTGTGTTCTGCTTTGGTCACCTTTTACATTTTTTTCAGAGTTGTATGACTACACAAAGTGCAAGTCAGTGAAGACTCAGACCTCCTGTATTAATAGTTGACCTGTGTGTAGCACTTTACATTGACACAAGTGTACACATTTACATTCATCCTGTCACTAGGTTGGTACTGTATGATTGTGTAACCATCAGATGTGGGTGTTCTAACGAGTGAAAATTGCCCTGGCTTCTCTAGCCTTTGTGTTTTTACTACTTGAATTATTCAATAATTAGAGAGAGGGTAGCTTCTCTTTATAAGATAAATGGACTCTTCAAAATATATATACTACTTTATCAAAGTATTTTCACTAGATTTCTTTTCACATATGTCAACAAGCTTCTCTTCTGTTCTTTAACCCTTTTCTCTTTAAACAGGAAGAAATGAGCCTAAAGTCTGAACGCAGAGGAATTCACGTTGATCAGTCAGAGCTACTATGCAAGAAAGGATGTGGTTACTATGGAAACCCTGCTTGGCAGGGTTTCTGCTCCAAGTGCTGGAGAGAAGAGTACCATAAGGCAAGGCAGAAGCAGATTCAGGATGACTGGGAGCTGGCAGAGCGGTAAAGATGCCTCTTTATTCCTTCATCCCTTGCAGTCAAATGGCTTCGCTGAACAGTATGGCCATCTTTTATTTATAGTCCTTTTTACCTTTGTTGCCTTCAGTTGGCAGCTGTGGGCTTTGTTTGGGGAGACAGAATCAAATTTCTAATGCCAAGGAAGAAATTTGAAATTAGTAATTTGTGACATTGCTTTGTGGTGACTAAGGACAGCAAAACAAAAGCCCAATAAATATCCTGCATAATCTACATGATAAAGTCTGGAATTCCATGACTAATATTTGGCAGTGTGCAAACTCTTTTTAGGACCATTTTATTTCAGCCTTTTTTCTCAGATGCTGATTAAATACATTATAGCTGATGATACTTCTCAGCTAATATGTTTGTCTTGGCAGTAGCAAGAATTAAAAATGCCACCATTTTCAGTATTACCTGAAATTGATAGTTCCTCTGCTGTGAAACATGGTAATCAGCATCTTGGGGTTAGCCAATAATTAATATGAAGTTTCATTTTTAAGTACTTTTGCCAGCTTTGCTTATAAAGTAACTAAAGTAAGTCTTGTTTCTTTAATATAGGCTTGTCTACCCTGGGGAGCTATTCCTGATGAGCTATTTCTGTTTAACTCCATATTGGACACTCTTATTCTGAAATAAGAGCATCCACACGTGGAGATAAGCAGAAATAGTTAATCTGTTTTAAATGCACATCCTGTCTTATTCCAGATCAAATTTCATATGTAGTCAAGCCTAGCAACAAAGATTTGTTTTTTACATTAGGGATGAGAAGATGTTTTTGTGTCATGCCCATTCATTAAATGGCATTTTAGTAACTTCTGCTATCTTCAGCTGGCCTGAGAATGTCCAACTGTGATTTCCAATGCATGTTGCACCACAATTATCCATGCCTCCATTACTTTCAGACTGCTGTACTATAATGCTCAAGTTTACCATTGAAGGTTGCATGCATGATTCAGCTAGTGGAGAATTTGGCCACATCTGTCATTAAGAATTTGTCTACACTAAAGTGTTTTTTTTGTTTTTTTTGTTTTTAAACTTTGGTTGATTGCCAGTTAACTTGCATTTGCTACTCCACAAACATTGGTTCCAGCATATGAATGTTTATGGCAGATCCTAGAACTCAGTCCGGAATAAATCTCAAACATCTTTGGAATGTCCAAGCTAGAATATAGACACTGATTAGCTAACTCAAGTTAACTGACAATCAATTAATTCAAGTTTAAAAAAAAAACCTCAGAAATCCTCACGTAGACATACCTTAACTCAGTGGTGTGCATCTTTTGGCCTGTCAGGGTAATCCACTGGCAGGCCACAAGACACTTTGTTTACATCGACCGTCCACAGGCACGGCTGCCTGCAGTTTCCAGTGGCTGCGGTTCACTGTCTGTCACCAAGACTGGCATAGACCAAAACAAATTTATAACCTCTAGAGGGGGCAGGTAATAAGAGTGGTGCTATTTTTATAATTGTCCAAGTACCATGGTGTTGGGCCTGTAAGAAATTCTTTTACAAAGTGATAACTTTTCTCGGGGGATATGGAAGCAGCAGGTAAGCTCTTTATGATTATGATTAAAATGTTTAGAATAGTAAATACAATATGCTTTAAGACACGGATAAAACACAATCTCTGCCTTGAAGAGCTGCAATGAAGGTGAAAGGACAAAGGTTTTTACTGTATTGACCGTGAGGAAACGAGAGATTTATATAATGACAAGGAAGTGATGCTTGGAAGAAGAGTTGATATGGGGGTGAGGAAGGAGAACAGGCCTGGAGCGACAGAAAGGGTAATGGATTTGTCAGTGCATGCTAATTTTTGTTGGTGCTAACTAACTAACAGTCTCAAATTCTTTTAATTTTAGACTTCAGCGTGAGGAGGAAGAAGCCTATGCTAGTAGTCAGAGTACACCAGGGGCCCAGTCACTCACCTTTTCCAAGTTTGAGGAAAAGAAAAGCAATGAAAAGACGCGCAAGGTGACAACTGTGAAGAAATTCTTCAGTGCTTCTTCCAGGACAGGAGCTAAGAAGGGTAATTTTTATATTTCTTTAACCATTACTGTATAATATATCCCTTTATGAATTTTTAGAAGGCTGTGTATAATGGTTTACCAAATATAAGCCAATAACAACTTTGTATATGGGCCGCCATCCTATACTTATGTAGTTACAAGGTCAGAGTCATCTCCACTGTTAGAAACAATACTGGTAAAACTACTGTTTTGAATCTACTCCACTGTTTTCCAGAACTCCCATGCTCATTCTTTGAGGTGCTTTACAAACTGTGTGCACAAATAAAGCCTCTAAAACCTGAATTTCCACTGAGTAGTTCCTCTGATCAGCATACAGGGGACATCATAATACCATCAGATGTTACGACTGACTCTGTATTGATGGATCTCCTGGATCACTTTACACTATTGACGAGAGTTATCTGTGTGAATAGTTTTCAGTCTTCCCAAACTATTTGTTGCTAAAAAAAAGGTGTGAAAAGGACTTGAAATTGTAGGGTCTGTAGACAGTGCATATCTGTGATTAACTCAATTAGAAGAAATTTTGCTGGTCTTGGGTTAGTCTAAATTAGTGGTTTTCAACCTTTTTTCATTTGTGGACCCTTAAAAATTTTTGAATGAAGGTATGGACCCCTTTGGAAATTGCAGGTTGAAAACCACTGGTCTTAATGAGCAGTGATTCTCTTTACAATATACTCCATGTAATTTGGCCTTGTTCAGTGTACCATCCCAAGAAGTTTAGACTAGTTAACAGAAAATGAGTTACCTGCCTTCCTAAAGGTGTTGGGTGAGGGTGCCACACTCTTGCATCCAAGACACTCAAGTTTATTAATTCAAACCTTTATTTGAAGCTTTTCTTGCAATAATAATTGCTAGTAAAGCAAGATACGACAGATGTACAGAAAAAGATAATGGCCAATTACCTTCTTTTGGGGTATAAGTCACTCATGATGGGTTTCCCTAATGAAGCTCCAACTATCCCCTCATGTTTTAAGACACTTATACACATCCAAATTACATGGTTGTTAGTTCTTTTCCAATCACCATTAAGTATCATAATATTATGTATTTTATGCAACTCAGACAATATGCATGTGTAAGCTTCAATTTGCAGGACTTTTGCTGCATGCTATTTTCATGTTGTTTCTCTTTTCTAATTGGGTTATTACCATTGAACATGCCTACTCTGACCAGGTCGCTTTACCTGATATTAGGGACTGTTTCTCTAATTGCCTCTTAGCAGCACTATCAAGGTTCCTTCGCCACTGTGAACTCTGGGGTACAGATGTGGGGACCTGCATGAGAACCACTAATTACCAGCTTAGATCTGGTTTTTCTGCCACCACTCAAATTATTTGAGTTATTTGGGAAACTCTGTCTACCTCCCTCCTAAGTAACGTAACCCTTCCCTGGGTAGCCTTAAGAGACTCCTCCACCAATTTCCTGGTGAATACCGATCCAAAGACCCTTGGATCTTAAAACAAGGAAAAATCAATTAGGTTCTTAAAAAGAAGGCTTTTAATTGAAGAAAGAAAGGCAGAAATCATCTCTGTAATGTCAGGATGGAAAATAACTTTACAGGGTAATCAGATTCATAGAGCCCAGAGGAACCCTCTCTAGCCTTAGGTTCAAAGTTACAGCAAACAGAGGTAAAAAACCTTCCAGCAAAAAGAAACATTTACAAGTTGAGAAAACAAACATAAGACTAATCCACCTTGCCTGGCTGTTACTTACAAGTTTGAAATATGAGAGACTGGTTCAGGAAGATTTGGAGAACATGGATTAATGTCTGGTCCCTCTTAGTCCCAAGAGCGAACAACCCCCAAAACAAAGAGCACACAAACAAAAGCCTACCCCCCACCAAGATTTGAAAGTATCTTGTCCCTTTATTGGTCCTTTGGGTCAGGTGTCAGCCAGGTTACCTGAGCTTCTTAACCCTTTACAGGTAAAAGGATTTTGGCGTCTCTGGCCAGGAGGGATTTTATAGTCTTGTACACGAGGGCTGTTCCCTTCCCTTTATAGGTATGACAAGCACATTTTGTGTATCTGTTGTCCTCCAATTTAAGCCCATCCTGTGCTCAAAACATTCCCTTTGTCCTGTACAGCAGCAACTGTAAGCAAGTTCACTTAATGACAAACTAGAGCAACACTACACTCATTCTGACAAAGCTGAGGCCAGCCAAGTCATCACAAGTATCAGCTTGACATGTAACCCTTTCTTATGACAATTCCCAATAAAGGCCAGGGGGCTGACATTAGAAACTGTTCAGAAGACCTTTGTTCCCTTCACCACTTCTTGCATTAATATGTCCCTGAAACAAAGCAAATGGAATTTTCTCCTGGTATCACTGTTTGTAAAAGATCCTACGAATACAAAGCTGAGCTAAGGAAGTTTGCAGCTAAACCTCTTGTGGTTTTTATACTGAGTATGAGGAAACTTAGTATTCTTTCCGAGTTGGTTTGTCAGTTAAAATCACTATGAATAATCCTATAAAATGTGGCTGAGGGTTCTTTATGTATGTTTTATGTAACAAACTACACTGAGGAGTATCTGAAGTCACATAAATATTAATTAGGACTTCTGATTTTCAGTTGATAAACACGAATATAACATCCTTGATACAAAAAAACCCCAAACTTTTATCTAAGAGCTTGTCTACACAGAGCAGTAATGCAGAAAACAGGGATGTGATTTCTAAAATGCACTAACCATGTAGACGCTGCTGGTGTACAATAAAGATTCCCTACCACACCTTAAGATGGCTCTGCTGGAAACAGAACTATGTTAAAACACATTAGGAAACATTACAAAGACTACAGTAGTGTATACTGTAAAGAGTAATGTCTGTGATTTACATTACTTTTTACAGTATGTGCGAGAGTTCTGAAAAACCCTGAATTTTGGATATGTATATAAAACTCATATTGCTAAAAATAAATCCTAAAAAATGAAACAAACCTTAAAAAAACCCAGAAGCCCTAATGTTATAATGATGTAAATAAGGTTACTAGTTAACTGCCAGGAGTCATAAAAGGTAACCATAGATGATACCATGGTACACTTCTAGCAAAGTGATTTACTTTATCAGAGCAAAAGCAAACAGTGACCAGCACTTGCAGGGAACAGCTCTGATAAACTTTTAATGCACGCACCTTGACAAACGTAGGCTCCAGTAGGGATGTAACGGGCAACTGTACATATTGGTAAACCAGTATAATAAATTCCTTCTCGCACAGGACAACCACCTCTTTACCCAAACATTCATTTTAAGAATTAGCCTTATTAAAAGTGACTTTCAAATCATTTAACAAAACTACCTTTACGTTAGCAGTATGTGCTTAATGTTCACAATATCCAGACTAATAGAAGATTCAATTTACAACTGAATTTTAAAAAAATGAGCTAAATGCAGGGACTGAATGAAGCATATATTTGAAATGGCTGGAGTAACGATGGTTTCTGGCAAGCATTCACTCTCCTCAAAACCTTTTCAATAAAGATGCATATGGACATGGGTACCTTTTGACTAAGTATAGGGCTGTTTTGTTTTTTTTTCCCCCAGAAACATGAGTTTGTAAATTAGTGGACAATTTACTGCTTAGAAGTAATGTTGGAAGTGGGATGACTCCAACTCATGTTAAGGGAGAAAGCTTACAGGAACCTTATTCTTCAAAAATACTTCCAGCTGGAAGTTCTGTCACAACCTTATTGGAAAGAGCTATGTGGCAGGGTCCTGTGGCTCCTGTGACACATGTTTTTGTTGGAACCAAGAATCATCTACATTTTCAATGTGATGATGGTATGGTTTAGGAATTGTAGGAGAATACTCTATGATGAATAATAGATTAAAAGACCCTGAGATTTAGTAATATTCAATAACCAGATGTCTAAATGTTGTGGAAATGCACTTTTGAAGCAGTAAGCAACACCACATGTTCTGAAGACTTCAGAGAATTTTGTAAGGAAAATTAAGATGGTGTAACCCATGTACCCTTCAAGAAAATTAACATGAATAAACATTGTTTTAAAAAAACAAAGAGTTTCTGGAGGAATACTCAGTTTGTTCTTCACTAAATATTTATCTATTGTAGAGTCTGTTGAAAGAGAAGAAGTAAAATTGCATCATTGTCTTTGCATAGTGATAACTTAAAAAGAGAAACTAATTATGTGATTGTGTGCTTTGGCTTGGGTAGTAAATGGCTGATAGAGAACTTGACTCTCGAGGAGAAACTCCAAAAGGCCTGGAGTATATCAGGAGTTGGCAACCTTTCAGAAGTGGCGTGCCGAGTCTTCATTTATTCACTCTGATTTAAAGTTTCACGTGCCAGTCATACATTTTAATGTTTTTAGAAAGTCTCTTTCTATAAATCTATAATATATAACTAAACTATTGTTGTATGTCAAGTAAATAAGGTTTTTAAAATGTTTAAGAAGTTTCATTTAAAATTAAATTAAAATGCAGAGCCCCCCGGGCTGGTGGCCAGGACCCGGGCAGTGTGAGTGCCACTGAAAATCAGCTCGTGTGCCGCCTTCGGCACCTGTGCCATAGTTTGCCTACACCTGGAGTATATTTTCCTATAAAGGAAAGGTGCTGTTGCTGGGTCTCAGTTTTGTAGACACATTACATATTTCCTTGGGATAAGAAGGGAAATATACTTTGCTTTCACTTTGGAGTGTCCGCCTCTCAGTGCATGAATGCCACCTGGTTAAACACAAAAGCATCTCAAATCCCTGATGTCTTAACTCCTTGTCCCTGATCCACAATTGTAGCATTCATTCTTCTCGTTCCCATGTTTTTCCTTTTGTTTTGGTCCTGTTCTCCTTACCACTTGATACTTTTGCTCTTGGTGTCTTGCTTGCTTTTGCATTTATTCCAGCTGCTCAAGAGAGAAACCTTAAGCAAGGACAGCTTGGGAGGGAGCGAAATGCTGATAACATTCTCAGGGACTTGAAGGAGATTTTTACTCCCTCCTGGGAGCTGGCTTCCCCTACTGAAGGTAAAACAGCACAGCTTGGAGAGCTGTCTGCTTGTTCTAGTAAATTTATTTAGTTGGGCTTTGCAAAAGCCAAACTAGGGTTGTGCCAGCTATAACTTAGGCCATTGAATATGATGATGATAAGAAAGGCAATGCTTGAAATTTTTTACGTTCTAAAGCTAGTTTATGATAAGTGAACTTTGAACCAACAAGTTGCCTTTAGGGGAAAAAAATGAAACTCAGATTTCTTAGAAGAGATTTGTTTCCTTGCACAATACTTCTGGAATCAAACTATAAAAGAAAACAAATTTCCACTTTTTAAAAACAGTGAATGAGTCTGTATGCTTGTTCATCTTAATTTAAAAAAAAAAAAAAGCCTCTAAAATGCTGCACTAAAAATAACTAGGCTCGAAATGGGACTTTAGTTTGTGTAAATTTGTTTGAATTATACCCAGTAAATTCTCAAAGTGTGTCTTCATTCCATAGTTACATAAATCGGGGGAAAGCAATTTTATGTTATGAGAGAAGCCACTCTTTTATTGTCTGAGTTGAATAATAACAAAATTGACAAAGTAACTGCTCTAGGATCTTGTCCAAAATCCTAGCCATAGCATGTTGTTTGGCATTCTGATGTTCTGGTCTCTAAAGAAATTCTAAATTTCAAAGTATCTTTATTTTACATAATATATCGGATATATACATATGTTTGGGGAGTACTAGAAAATACTTTTTTTCGTATTCTTATTCCTTGACTTTAGTCCAGTAATGGCACAACCATAGTGTGAAGCAGCTGTCATGCTAATGTTCTGCTGTGGCACACAATTGCTACATAGAAATGAAAGAAAAAGGAGATATTCATGTAAATGATGATTATCCTCCTTGTAAAAATTATCCTTAAATCCCCATGCTTCTGTTTTTTTGTATTATGTTGATATAGCTCCTCTTGCAGGCTCTTCCTAAGCTGCTCAAATGGGCTTTATTCCTTTTCTGTGATTAAAGTATCAGTAAATATGCACGCTTACTTACACTTTATTCTATACTATCACTGAAATCACATATCTTGCAGACTGTAATGAGCAATACACAGTATGCTGCTTCACATGTCATAAGCCAAAATTTCTGTGTACAGAGTAGTAGCAAATAAAATTGCAACTTCCCTGATTCATATTAAATTATTACAAATTTGGATGCTGAGACTATTAAAGAGAAAAGTTATTTAAATTAGAGAGCAAATGAAAACAGCTCTCAAATTTTGTAGCCATGTCTATAGTAACTGTATCGAGATGGAGGCTATTAATATTTTACCTTTATTACGCTAGAAGTGTCTCTCATGAAGCTTTCTAAACAGAGCTTTTGTAGTCCTTACACAAAAACTAGAAACAGCAGAATGAGGTTGCCATTTTTATGGATATCTAATCAGCCAAATATCATAGGAATAGGCAGATAATAAAACTTCATGCTGAAAAATCTGAATACTGAAAGAAGCCAATTAGTTAATACTCCACATTGTTTAATGGTGAATTAAAATACATTATAAAATCATTTGATATAATTGAGTGAATACTCTTCCAAAATTAGAGCTTTTTTCTTTTTAAGTGTATTTATAAAGTGCATATTCTTAACCAACTAGTTATTTGATACTAAATTTAGTAAATTATTTACTGTCATGGTAATCTACTAGATTGCATTTAAGTAGTATTCAAATTACTATGTAGACTCCAGTCTTGCATACTGCACAAAATCTCTGCTTTGAATCTTCAGAATTTTTTAAAATTCTTCTTTATACTTAAAGAACAATTTTTGAGTGTAAATAGAAATGAATGGATTTGCTTTAGCAATATTGATCTTAACTGATAGAATTCAAATACTTATATGGCTTATAAGGAGTAAAATTTTAACACATACTGGTATAGTATCTCCTCGCTTAACGTTGAAGTTATGTTCCTGAAAAATGCTACTTGAAGCAAAACGATGTTAAGCGAATCCAGTTTCCCCATAAGAATTAATGTAAAGAGGGAAGGGATTAGGTTCCAGGGAAATTTTACATATACACAGTATATGTTTTAAACAAACAATTTAATATTGTACACAGCAGTGATGACTGTGAAGCTTGGTTGAGGTGGTGAAGTCAGAGGGTGGGATATTTCCCAGAGAATGACTTACTGCTAAATGATGAACTAACATTTGGCTGAGCCCTCAAGGGTTAACAGGTTAATGTAGCCTCAAACTCTATAAGGCAGCATGAATGGAAGGAGGGGAGACAGCATGGCAGAGAGAGACAGAGTGTGTGTGTGTGTGTGTGTGTGTTTGTGTGAGAGAAAGAGAGAGATGCTCATTCCCCATGAAGTATGCTGACCCCACTCTAAGTACACTGCCTTTTTAAGTAGATCAGCAAGTTGAGACAGCAGCTGCTGCCAGCAGGCTCCCTCCATCCTGAGCCCTGTGGTGTGTGCCCCCTGCTCTGTGGAGATGTGGTAAAGGAGTGAGGAAGGGGACACCCTGACATTAGCACCCCTCTTCCATCCTTTCCCACTCGCACAGCAAGCAGGAGGCTCCCCAGAGCAGCTCCAAGGCAGAGGGCAGGAGCAGCACATGGCAGTGGCGGGGGAGGGAGAGCTGAACTGCCTGGCAGTTGATAGCCTGCTGGGTGGCTACCACACAGGAAACTTAAGGAAGCTGATGGGGGACTGCTGGTCCACCCTGGTTCCAAGCCCCCACCAGCTAGCTCCAAGTGGCTGCTCTTTCTGCAAGCAGTGGACAAAGCGTGTGACTGCCAAACGACGTATAAGGGAATACTGCGGAACTTTCAACGAACATGTTCTTGAATTGATCATCAACATAACAATGAAACAGCATTAACCTGGATGACGTTAAGGGAGGAGTTACTGTAACTGCATTACTGCTAATAGTGTCTATTTTGATTTCTATCAAGAGAAGATTATATTGCTAAGTGAGAAGCCCCTGAAGAGTCTCTCTCTTAAACATTACTGGTCAAATTCTTCCCTGGCGTACAATTCCATTGAAATATCTGAAGTTAAAACATGAGAGATGAATCTGACATAGTGTTGAGCCTATAAAAGTTTTATTGGATAAGAAACCAAATTAACTACATGAACTTGATGGACAAATTATTTTCCTCCTATTTAAAGGAAATCTTTGATTTTTTTGAAGTCCTGCATGTATGGCTACTGACACAGTGCATTCTCTTGTTCTGCATGTTATAAATTGCCTTGTTTGCATTGAAGATCTGCTTATTAAGAATATTTTCATGTTTTTCTGTCTCTTTGCTTCTCGCTGTTCATCATGTTCATTTATATCACCTTACATTCAATCATTCATTTTGACAGCGTTGGCTGACAAACTGAGAGGTGGGTGTGCTAAACTTGGGTAGAGAAAATCCTATCATGTTTGTATGTCTGTCATGTAAAGTGCAACCAATATTTTCTGAAGTACATGTTTCCAGAAGAGAAATGTGTGGAAATCCCATGTTAATGTATACATTTCCAGCTTTGTAAACTTGCATCCACTACTGAAACAAATCCCACTAAGCAAAGGGTCGGGTTTTCCCCATCTATTGAGCTCCATGTAGAAAACTGGAGCATATTGGGTGTTTCTGCTCTGATTCAAACACTAAAACCAGATTCTCATTTACACTAACACTGCTCTGGCAATATAAAGGAGTTTTCAAGTGAGCATGTAACTGTAACTTGCACCCATGTTGTCTCCTTTATACTGTCAAAATTAATGTAAAGGGTCATTAATGTAAATGAGAATCTGGCTTTAAATATTTGTGACTGTTAGTTTAATAAGCAGTTCCTTATATTTGCATTTAGTGATGGTTCAACATTTCACTATTTAATCCTGCTTTCTTCAGAAAAGAAAAATTCATCTTTATGTATAAAAGTTTAAATTAGGTTTGTCTTGCTATATTTTTTTAAATCTGATACATTAACTGGTTAGTACAATTAATCTCTAATTGTTTCTAATGTTCTCAGCAGAGATTCATGAAGCTAAGGCTCCTAGCCCTTCGATAAACAGGCAGGTCAGCATTGAGACAGATCGAGCGTCCAAGGAGTTTATAGAGTTTCTTAGGACCTGTCATAAATCTGGTCAAGAAATTTATAAGCAGTGCAAAATGTTTTTGGAAGCAATGCATCACAAAAGGGTAGGTATATCACGTGCATTATATAAGTGACACATTAAAAATGAGTGACTTAGGCAGAAACAAAAGATTTTAATCCTTAGTTTATATAAAAGCTGTAGCATCAGTTCTCCATTGAAGTACTGATGTGTCTATAGTGCCACCTAGGGTTGAAATGATACAGCATTCATAAGGCCCTTCAGTTTGGGTTTTTATTTTGTTTGAAATTTCTCAAGAATTTGTTGGTGTTTATTTTAAAATTTGAAAGCTTAAAAAAAGGTGCAAAAATAACTTCACAGTTTTCTGGGTAAATATTGAGGGACAGGAGGACAGAAAAAGCAACAAATAGAGAAAAGTAAGAGTACTGAATGTAAACACAGTTTAATGCTGTGGTTTATTTCATGGACTATATATTAGCAGTATATACAGTTACACAAGCATGTGTATGCATTCCAGTCCATTCGAATAATTTATTAACATAAATGTAGTACTGGATTTTCTCAAGATAATCAATGTTTTTGTGTACTCCAAAATGTGGGGAAAATTGATGATAAAAACAATATTTTTATAAAACCTGGGAATTTTTTGGCATTTTTTTTTAAATGAAGGGCATTAAACGTTGAGTATCTACAGTTAATACTATTTTCTTCTGTTTCAACTACAGCAATTCAAATGGCAACCTGAAAATTAACTGGAATTTCAGATTGTCACCATTTTCATTACATTCCCCCTTCCTTTCCCTCATTTATAAGTCATAGAAAAATCAGATGATTTCTGAACCTGTCTCTTACTTTAAATAGATAATAAAGTTGAGTATAAAATGCTTTTAGGGTTTGTGGAACTTTAAAATGTTAAAATTATTCCTTTTGTCATTCCAAAATATAAGTCATTGCTTTTGCTCCTTTGAAAACTGAGGCCACCCTCAGCTTTCTGGTGCCAGTTTGCTTGTGTGCTTGTACAAACACCACTGAAACTCTAGGAATTGGTCATCAGCCGAGGAAGACTGCTTCTCTGTTACTACCTATGTAAAGGGTTCTGTCATGATGTTTCCCCTCCAAGTAATAATTATTACCTTCTTACAGCACTGGTTGGTCTTTTTGTGCACACACAATGTGTGAGCGCATGCTTCAGTTCCATTGACTTTAATGCGACTTAAGGACATGCTTAAAGCTAAACAAGTGCTTAAATGCTTTGCTGAATAGAAATGGCTTGTTGAATCATGGTCCAACACTAAAAAGTAATCTTTCAGTGTTCCAAAGGTTACTGCCATTGTCAGTAGTAACAGCACTTTGTACTTGTATAGTGCCTCCATTTCAAATTGCTTTAAAAATGGTAACAAATTTAAGTGTAACAACTTCTGTCTTAGGTTAACAAACTCTGTTTCCATTTTACAAATGAGAAAATGGAAACATGAAAAGATTAAGTGACTTTTTCCAGGTCACACCGGAAGCCTGTTGCAGTGCCCAGCCCCAGACTTTAAATATAGCTCATTCCACCCATTCGTGTTTGTGGCATTGAGCAGAACAAATAAACATTGTCTTCAAATCACAATACTGAGAAGATAATTTGTCCTGTTTCATGGTTCAAATAAATCTGTGTTCTGTAGAACTCTTGCCGCTGTTAGATATTTTCCACGAAAGCATAGGTACATGACTACTTTGATGCCATTTACCGTTTGTGTGGCACCATGGTGTGTTTTCACTTACTATCAGTGTTCTGTCCTAGGAATTAAGTATTGAGGAACAATCTGAATGTGCCCAGGACTTCTATCAAAATGTAGCAGAGAAATTACAGACCCGTTCGAAAGGTATCGGACTCTTCCTTCTCTCACACCTTATCATTGAAACAGTATAATATGTAGGCCACTTGCATCTCCCGAATCTCTCATGTTCTCTCTCTCTCTGTCCCCATGTGACATTTTTAATAGTAAACACTCTAATCAGAGCTATTCCAAGTAACATCACTGTATTTAAGATTCTGTTAAGTTCTGCCATCTAAATATTTTAAAGAAATCCTACCAAGTAACAGTTCAGTTAACAAAACATTTGTTGGTCCATAATTTAAAAAAAACCACTAAATTGTTGCTGTTTTTCAACTGGTATATTTAGTCCTTTTTAATTTCCTATTCTTTCATACCTATGCTTTCATCTTTCTTAAACTGTTCTGCAATTTAACTTGTATTATTTATATGTAATCTATTTACCCAGTATTTGGTGTATTCCCTACACTTGGAATGGGAAGTATCACAGTGAGTATATTTTGAGTGGCCCGTACCTTACTGTAATTATTCTCAAAAACTTTTAGCCTTCTTGCCTCTAGGGGTAGTTACTGCGCACTTCCATGCACATGTAAGTTCAAAAGGCCTCTAGCTCAGATATTTCATACTATAAAATGCATTGCAGCAGAACCAAAATTAAAATTCATAGTGCAGAGTAATATTTCTCAGTCCACTTCTGTCTCTCAAGCTTGTCCACAGTGAGTATAGCTCTGACTGTACAGGCATGACTATTCTGACCCTTGAAACAAGCCCACTTTCCCTTTGGTTCCTGAGAGGCAGAAACTCCAAAGTTGAAAGCAAAGTATATTAAATGTCTCCACATTGTAAACTGTGCCAAGGAGCATATCTGTTCAGGACTTCAAGTAATTTTTTTTAACCTAGATATTAAACCTCTTTGAAGCTAGGAACCTGTTTGATCTTCAGCTTCATGCCTTGCTGTGGCCCTAGACATATGGTTATCTCAGAGCATCTACACTCGCTCCTTACTGTTGTATTATTCTTTACTTTTGAAAAGCTCTAGATTCAGTACATTAGTACCTATTGTTTAACTCACATTTGACTTGAGCAGTAGAAGGGAATAACTCGTACCTGTGCTGACTCAGTGGTTATTGTGGCAAACTGGCATTAAGTCTTCACAAACAAGCCTGTGGTTCCATAGACATCTAATTTACAACGTTTGGGGGATGGGTTTGTATTTTTCAGTTTCCCCAGAAAAAGTTGAGAAAACAATGGACCAGATAGAAAAATATATCATGACTCGATTGTATAAATATGTGTTCTGCCCTGAAACAACTGATGATGAGAAGAAGGATCTGGTTGTCCAAAAGAGAATCAGGTAAGGATTTCTGGAGAGAGATCATCTAGAAGTCCAAAATCACACGAGTGGTGTCTATGCCACTCATGCTGAAACTAGCATGGCAAAATCTGTGCACAACAGTGGCATTAACCTATTAACTGAAGACAAGGTTTTGGATTAATTCCTTTATAGCTTTTTGTTAAGGTAATGGAAATGACTACGCTGGGTTATTTCATTTAAAATAATCATGCGCTCACGTGTAGCATATTAATTATAATATAAATGTTTTTCTGGGCAGTAATCTAGTTTCCTCAGTGGGTTGAAGTGTTTGCCTTGTCAAATGGAAGGCTCCTCATATGATCTCTTAATTAATCTGTTAGCATACTGTTAACCTTTGCAGCTGACCTCAGATGACTTCACCGCTACGGGTGGTGTGTGTTTTCATTTGTTTCTATTGATAGGGCTTTGCACTGGGTTACTCCACAAATGCTGTGTGTTCCTGTTAATGAAGAAATTCCAGAAGTCTCTGATATGGTTGTGAAAGCAATTACAGGTTTGTGAACTATAAACTAGCTTATCTTCTCTAAATTAACTATTTAAAGAAATAAAAAGTGCCAACACCTACTTTTTCATAGAGACTATATTTCCTGCTTTAAACAAGTGTCTTCAATCCTGAATATTATATACATAAATTCATTCCTCTGCAGAAACGCTTTGGAAAAATCTTGCTTCTGTAACTCACATTTGTTTCACTGGTATCTTTAGGGATAGATATGTCTCACTTAGGCCTCAGTTCAGCAAAGCACTTAAACCCATGCTTAACTTTAAGTATGAGAGTAGTCTCATTGATAAGGTTGTGACTGGTAAGATTGAGGTGCTTAGCTACCATGCTGAATCAGGGCCTTGGAGCATATCTGTCATCATTCTTATTTGAATCCTAATATTTTTACTGTTTACTTGGTCAACTATTGAGATCAAACAAAACTCTTAGTTCTGCTTTTCCAGAAATGGGTTCAGTTTTTGGATCTGCCACAGAATAATTGTGTGATGTTGGGCAGGTTTCCCACCTATAAAATGAGAATATTATTTCCTTACCTCATGGAAGTGTTGTGAGAATAAATCCAACCATGTTTACTCGGGAACTAGGTTGAAGTGGGAGGCATATTAATACTTAGTTTTCATCCAACATCAAGTAGATCAGAGGTGGGCAAACTATGACCTGTGGGCCACATCCGGCCTGTGGGACCGTTCTGCCCAGCCCCTGACCTCCTGGCCGGGGAGGCTAGCTCCTGGCCCCTCCCCTGCTGTTCCCTCTCCCCTGCAGCCATTCGGGCAGCACTCTGGGCGGCGGGGCTGCGGGCTCCTGCTGAGCAGAGTGGCAGCATGTGTAGATCCGTCCGGGTGGTGCAGCTGCCAGACATGCCATTCTGAACGG
This sequence comes from Chelonoidis abingdonii, assembly GCF_003597395.2. Lineage (NCBI taxonomy): Eukaryota > Metazoa > Chordata > Testudines > Testudinidae > Chelonoidis > Chelonoidis abingdonii. The sequence goes on from NC_133788.1 coordinate 12,159,962, forward strand.
CATGGTAAGGGGGCTGGGGGGTTGGATAAGGGGCAGCAAGTCCCGGGAGGCTGTCAGGGGACAGGGAGCAGTTGGATGGGGTGGAGGTTCGTGGGGGGAGGGGACGGTCAGGGAATGGGGAACGGAGGAGTTTGGATAGGTGTGGGAGTCCTGGGGGTCCTGTCAGGGCGGGCAAGGGATAGGGGTCGGGACAGTCAGGGAATAGGGAGCAGGGGGCTTGGATAGGTGGTGGTGTCTGGCCGGGGGGGCGGTTAGGGTCGAGGGAGTCTCGGGAAGGGGCTGTCAGGAGACAAAGAGCAGTGGGGTTTGGATGGGTCAGAGGTTCTGAGGGGGGGCAGTCAGGGGGCGGGAAGTGGGACGGGGGCGGATAGGGGGTGGAGGCCAGGCTGTTTGGAGAGGCACAGCCTTCCTTACCTGGCCCTCCATACAGTTTTGCAATCCCGATGTGGCCCTCAGGCCAAAAGCTTTGCCCACCCCTGAGGTAGAGTAAATTAAACACAAATAGTGCAATCTGATAGCAATCCAGTGGGTCACCCTTTACATGTGGATTCACTATTATGGGCTTCTGACTGGAGATCTAATTATATAGGGTTTTTATCTTACAGATATTATCGAAATGGATTCAAAACGTGTCCCTCGTGATAAGTTAGCATGCATCACCCAATGCAGCAAACATATCTTCAGTGCTATAAAAATCACAAAAAACGAACCAGCTTCTGCTGATGACTTCTTACCAACACTCATATATATTGTTTTGAAGGGAAATCCACCCCGTCTGCAGTCCAATATTCAGTATATAACCCGCTTCTGTAATCCAAGCAGGTTAATGACTGGAGAGGATGGCTACTATTTTACCAATCTGGTAAGTTCAAGAACAGTGTTGATGCTCTATACAATATGATCATCTGCTGTTTGATCAAGGCATTCCCAGCAAAGATGAATGTCTTAAAACTGAAGGAAGCAGAAAATGTAATCACAAGATAATGTGAAAGTATTCTTATGAAACAGTGTATTGCTGTTGAAGCTGGAGTGCACTCCCTTTCACTTGTCATTTCTTCTTCTCTTTTCCCCCCGCCCCCCAAGTTATATGAACCAAACAGTGCTCTGGTTTCATAGCCACTTCTTTAACCAGTTCAAGCCCTTGATTCTGACCAGTGTTCTGCCCATTCAGACTTGGGCAAACTTTTATTTTGTAAGAAAAGGTGAAAGTTCAGCTACCACTTGATTTACGTTAATCTCAAGCTTCAGGCATTTAAGATATAACAGATGAAGAACCATTAACTTGTAACAGTTTTGAGAAGGTTGACTGACCCAACAGATTTTGAATAGCTGGTAGGCTCAATTATGCAGCGCTTGTGCATGCACAGTTGCCATTTGAGTCGGTGGGAGTTCATCATGTGAAAGGCCTGCAGAATCAAGTCATTGATAGAGAGGGACAGTCCTGTGGAAGTATCCCTAGAACAGGGCAGGCGTGTGTGTTTTTGGCTGAACAAAACTATGAACTTGGATACCCTGAAATTTGCATATGTAACAATTCTACAAGAAAAATGATTTTTTTCTTTATATGAAATGCATCAGTGTTTGTTCTAAAAAATGCTTTCAGAAGGAGAACACTTCAAACTGAGATACATCCTCCCATTCGCTTTTTCAGAAACAGATTAGATAGTGTAGCATGAAATTATGCTCAGAACATAACTAAAACAAGTGCGCGTAGTATAAAGGCTAAATTAAACATGCTGCTGTCAACTTTCTTTTCATTCTTTTACTTACTGTTCTTTTTCAAAATGCAGTGACCCCGTAGTTTGCAATGGAGCTTCCTCATTCAGTCAGCACACAATTGCTTTGTACAGCCAAGATGACCTGATCTGAGTGGTGTTCTGCAGTTTCTTAAAATGTTGTTTTTATTTTTTGTGAACTGCCTTTTTTAAATCAGGCTATGCTGAGAGGCTTTTCAGGAGAGCAGCAATTTGCTGTCAGGTGATCTATTGAACCATTAAAGCAACCACCATATTGTTTATATAACAGCACGATTAAAATGCAGAACACTTGTTGTTATGGGCTATGACTTGCATCATGTACCCTCAATGACACACTCTCTCTGTTCTATGTGTAGTGCTGTGCTGTGGCCTTCATTGAAAAGCTGGACGCTCAATCTTTAAATCTAAGCCAGGAGGATTTTGATCGCTACATGTCGGGCCAAACATCTCCAAAGAAACAAGAATCTGAAAACTGGTCTTCTGATGTGTGCCTAGGTGTTAAACAGATGTATAAAAACTTAGACCTCCTCTCTCAACTGAATGAAAGACAGGAAAGAATTGTCAGTGAAGCCAAGAAGCTTGAGAAAGACCTTATAGATTGGACTGACGGAATTACTAAGGAAGTCCAAGATATTGTTGAAAAATATCCATTGGAAATAAAACCAAAAAATCAACCCTTAGCAGCTATTGACTCCGAAAATGTAGAGAATGATAAATTGCCCCCACCACTGCAGCCTCAGGTTTATGCTGGATGATAATTTACCAGGAAAGTATTAACTTCGAAGGGAATTCTTACACATCTTTTACTATTTGCTGCTTGGAAAGGGGAATAAGTTTGAGGCTAAAAAAATCAAATGAGTTTAAATCAGTACATTTTTAAAGGTACAATTATTTTGTTTAGAGTGAAATAAATTGTATTTATTTTAGTCAAAGTAGGTTTCTATTAGGCTTTTGTGGGTTTTTGAACTGAATTTAAATTTTCTACACAAAGCCAATGTAATTTTTAAGCAACACTAGTCCATTGACAACTTTTTCCTGAAAGCTTCCTTCTAGGCATGCACTTGTGTTTTTAAATAATGAGTTAAATTTAAATTTAAGAAGAAAAAGATTAGCAGTACTTCTTGAAGGATGCAAGGCTGGGTGTTCTAGCAGAAACTCAAAGGTACCACTGTTTCAGAGTCTGAATTTATTCTATAGTTGTAATGATGAAAGATATAGTGTAAAATAAATGTGTAGAATTGTAAATAGGTTTAAAAAAGTAATGTTTCAACTGTGCATGGCACCTTGTGTATTAGTACAAAATGATATATAAAAATGTCCATTTTTAGCAACTTTTATTTAGTTCAGTATGAACTTCACAGTATATATGGAAGTACGCCATTAATGTATTTTAGCAAGCTGGATGATGCAACAGAATGAACTGCAGATTTGAAAGCTTGACAGAACTATGTCATAGTATTCATAGCTTTTAAGCTCATTCTTTCTAATAACTCTTGGGATCTGAAAATGGAAATATTTTTTCATCTTAACGTTTGCCTCCATTTTTGTCAGTACACTGATGGTCTGTTGGGTTGCAGGTAGTTGCTAGTGTTGCTTATTTCTAAGAAGAAAGAGCATTGAAGCAGGTTTTGGAAGGAGAGGAAAATGACAGACTTGGAACACGTGGTGATAGTTGTGGGGAAATGGCTCAAATGCTCAGCCAACAGTGACTGCCATGCATCATATGAACATGTTTTAGAGGCTACTTTATTAAAAGCATGACCCTTTGCTATGAGCAAGAAAGAGCACATTCATTTTTGCAAAATTGCACTATTCCAGGCTTTAGTGATTTTTGAGTACTGAAAGTGAACAAGTTAAGCATCAAGGTTAATACAGTTCACTTCACAAAAGCTTTACATCACTGTGTACTGTATTTCATGTGAAAAATAACCCAGTAGTCCACTCCACAAAACATGTAACCATTTGCAGATTTTTTTATACTCCAGTGATACATTTTATATATCATTTTAAATATCTTCCAGTTAATTTAGTCTGCCATGGCTTGTACGTGTACCTGTGATATTTAATGCTTTTCAGAGATATTTTCCTTAGCTTGGCTAAGGGCTGTTCTTAAGCAACATTAAATTTTTTCCATCAAGGGGAGGGTACCTATCCCTTCATTGTATTCCATTGCTTTAAAAATACTGATTTTTTTTCAAAATTTGCACTGCAATAATTTCAGACCAAAACTGTGACTTGTCCTATTTTTAATTCTCAAATTGCTGTGTTTAGCGATTTGAACTATGCATTCCTAGTGTTTTAAAGGTAACTAATTACCCACATTTCCCTGCAGAGATGCAGCAATGAGTCAGTTGATCACAAGAAATTACTCTGAGTAGTTACTGTACATTGATGAGACTCTGTTCCTAGACTGTTTAAGACCTGGTCAATGCTTGTAGTGAGTGTTTATTTTCTCTACATACATTAGGTGCTAATTCTGATATCCAGGTACACATTTGTCTCTTTCCTAAAACTAACTAACTAAAAAATGTACACACCTTTTAGCTACTGCATACTAAATTGCTGTTAAATAAAAATATGTGCATTAGGCCTTTGTTAATGAGTTCTTCAAAAATCCTGCTTTTATTGTAATGCCACTATTGTTTAAATATTTGTTTACTTATGCCAGGCACCTGTTTTTTCCATATTTGTGGAGGGGAAGAAACATTGGGTGTTTGTGTGCTCTAGATTTTGGATATGAACCTCTGACTCTAAATACATCAAAGAGTCTCGGTCAGGAGCGGCGCCAGGGTTTTTGGTGACCTAGGCCCAGGGCTGGCTCGCCAGTCCCACGGCTCCGGTGGACCTCCTGCGGGCGTTCCTGCAGACGGTCTACTGGTCCCGCGGCTCCGGTGGACCTGCCGCAGGCATGCCTGCGGATGCTCCACTGGAGCCGCGGGACCAGCGGACCGTCCACAGGCACGCCTGCGGGAGGTCCACTGGAGCAGTCTGCTGCCCTCCCAAATCCTGGCACCCTAGGCAACCCCCTAGGTCACCTAAATGGAAGCGGCGGCCCTGGTCTCAATAGCAGAACTGTTTCTGATCTTGGAAAAAGATCACTGAAACAGAGGGCAGTGGAGTAGTCAAATGACATGATTCTTCTACAGTGCTTTTCTAGCTACGGTATTTCTAATTGATTTATCAAACCACCAAAGTTCTGTCACAGGCGTAAATTAATTCTCAGTTACCTCTCTGAGGTGGGTGAATTTGTTTCATACTCATTTTACAAACGGGAAGACAGGTGAAGAGGTTGTGTGACTTACCCATGGCTCTAGAAGAAGCTAGTGTTTGAGCTGTAAGTAGAACTCAAATCTCTGCATACTTCCTGTGGTAATTTGGGTTCCAGTCTAGCACTTAAATAACTGGCCTGTGTCTGTGATGGAAAATAAAATGGTGACAGGTTTTTAAAGGAAATGGCTTAAGATATTTAGCCTTGCCCACAGGCAGACAGTAAACAGACAAACCTATCTACAATGTAAGCTATTCAGATGGCATATTTAAGCAGTAATGTACTTTGCACTGTTTAAGATATAAAAGGAAGTTTTTCCCAGTACAAAAGAGATTATAAGGAAGACAGATGCAAAAAGACAAGATACATTGGGAAATCCAGAGCAGGAAATAACTTGAAGGATTTTTATATTTGTATTGGCCCAGTTTTGAGGAATCAGAAAATAGTGAGTCTTTATTACTGCTGGAATAGCAGCAGTGGCCGTGAACATTTTTCATAGTATACAGGAGCAAGTACTTGCCAATCAAAATATTTGCCTAACAGATAAGGTCAATATAGCTCACTGCAAGACCGGAGAAGACTGGCTGCTAACATTTTATGTCACAATAACTATGTTGTTAGTGATTGCTTCTCATTTTCATAAGTGTAGAAAATCCGTACCATAGTTGGTTAATGCTACTGAAAATAGTGTGTTAGGGAATCTCTGATCAATGAGCTGAACGAAGTTGTCTTTGAACATGAACCAACTACGGTACTTACTATGCCTAGATCAGAGAAGCTACTTTACAGTAAGAACTGTTACCAAACTATGCATTCTTTTAGTAGTGGCCCTATGGGTACTCCATGTGAGCATGTGTGTGCACCTATGCATTCTTAACTGGAGTTTTTGATCAGCAATGTCTGCGTCTGCACCCTAGACACTCTTGTGCTCCTGCATGAAGGTACACAGAGAGGGGCTGATCAGCCAGCGCTCCAGTTCCTTCTCAGTCATCTGCAGCTAGAGACAGAGCATTGTGGTGTCTGTTTAGCTAGCCACTCGGCATGCTACATCTCTTGCTCATATTTTCTTTATTTCATAGTATTTTCCTTTGATTTTATTTTTTCTGTTTAGCACAGTTTGTACTTTTGAGGGAAGAGGTTTCTCCTTCCCCTTTTTTTTTCTTTGCCTGATCTAGGCCTGTGTTTGATTTTTCTCAGGCCTCAATCTGCAGTTTTGAGTTTGGATTATGCCAAAGACGCAGAGCTTCAAAAACCTGTCAGACCTGCAACAGGTCTTTTCCCTGCAGTGATGGACATTCAAGCTGTCTCCCTTGAGTTGGGGAGTGTCTCATCCCCTCTAAATGAAACATCTGCGCAGGTTTCAAGAGTAGATCTAAGAAATTGAGGGAGGACAGGCTAAAACTCCTGTTAATCAAGCATTCTGAGACCCATGCGACCTAGGTCACCCCCTTGTACATTGAATATGCCAACCAGCTTTGCTCTGGCAATAAGTGAAGACGCTGGGGGCCCTGTGCCACCACTCAGTCCTCAAAAGTCATCCCTTTGGTATTGGTCTTAGGAGACCTTGTATCTTATGGGCTCCCATTCCCTTCAGTCCCAATACTAAGCTGCTGGCAAAGAAGCAGTGTACCAAGAAGCCTCCCAGAGTGGCACCAGACTCAATTCCTTCAAAGCATGAGACCTCCAGAGGCAAGGTGAAATGCTCATCACGCACAGTTTGTTTTCAGTACCATCTCCGTTATCACCTGACATACTGACTCCTGAGGATCCGTATCCAGAGTCCTGATTGCTCTCCTGACTCCTGTTCCATTAGGACCTTCGCACCCTGAATGATCCTGAATCACTGCTTCTAAGCAGGTTTGAGAGAGACTCTTTGCCCGTACCGATTCTTTCTAGAACCTACCTACCCTCCATCCTTGCCATCCTTGATGGTAACTCATCCTCCTGTGCGGCACCATCCCCACACAGACTCCGAGGGTCTCCAGATGGTACCAACTTGACATCTCCAGGTACCTCCTTACTAGGCAACCTGCACTTCAGTACCATTACAAGTTCAGGTCCTTCCCCAGGCCCAGTACTGGCACCCTCCGTCCCTGTGATGGACCCAGTATGATACCTCATCTGACTCTCAGGTGTCCATACAAAGATCCTCTGACATCTTCCCTCAAGGTTCAACCTGAGGAGGAAACTATCAGCACGGAAAATATCTAGAGACATTGGCAAGGACAATCTTGGGGCCCACCCTTATGCTCCACTTCAGTGGGCACAGTGGAACCCAGTTATACAGCATCCCGTCTTGTAGACGGCAAGTCAGGAGCAACAACCAGTGCCCTTGACCCTTGCTTCTCAGGCACATCTAATGGAGGAGCAAGAATCAGCTGAGGAGGAAGAAATACCTTCTTCTCACAAGTCCTCCTCTTCAGCAGATTAGGCTGTCATAATTCCTCCACCATCTTACTCTGATGACTTCAAGGCCTTTCGAAACCTGCTGAAACATGTAGTGGATAATTTACAACTTCCATTGGAGGAGATGGAGGAACTCGAGCATTCCTTGTTGAACATCCATCATACATCCAAGGCAAGCTCTCCCCAAGGTTGTGCCTATTAACAACGCCCTCTTGGCCCCAGCAAGCATAGTGTGGCAAAATCTGGCTCCCGTCCCACTTAAGTCAACCACAAGTGGACACTGAATGACAAGGTATTCCAAGAGACATTTCTTATGTGTGGTCATCCACAGATAGGTCTCTTTGCAACTTTATCCAATGCAAAGGGCAGAAGTCCAGGATCCATTGCTCAACCAAATCTTTTGACACCTCACATTGAGTCCTCCTGGGAGCCAATACAGAGGCCTTTAACATGGGAGCCAGGTTATATATGCATCTAGACTAGCCCAATGCTGAGGTTTGCTGCTGAATTCCAAATGTGGTGTTGTCTGGTACCCCACTTGCTAGACCAGCATACAAAATTAGTCATCTGACTCCTCCATGTCCTAAAGATGGAATTACAGTTTTCATATGATTTTAGCCCAACACCACACCGTGCATGGGCTGGACTGAAGGGTTTACTAGAGAATAAATGATTTGCTTCTGATGATGGGGTATCTTACTGTGAGACAATAGATGTTGCAGAACCACCTTCTATTCTTCAACTAAAACAATTATTGAAGCTTTTGGAATTAAGTACTTTGAGACTGTCAAAATACACTGAACTTAAAATGTCACTTATTCCCCTTCCGGAAACTGACAGTGAGCTGACTTCAGATCTGGTCTAATGGGCGGGCTACAGCTCCCTCTTCAGTGAGGGTATGTAGCCTTTTACACCAGACATTGGTCCAAAATCTGATAAAGCACTAATACTTTTCAGCGGTAGATCTCAAAGTGCTTTACTAAGGGGGAGGAGAAGAAACTATTATCCTGATTTGGCCCTATAATTGTAGGGCACCTTACATGACTCTCTGCTGTTGTGAGTTACATACCATTGCATAAGGCCCAACCTTGCAAATGTATGAGTGAAGGAGATTATGGCTAGTAGGTGGGGTCACTGCAAACACTTTGGAGCATCCATTAAATAGGACAAGTGAGCTGCTGAAGAACATACTGTAGACCTTTCAAAAGAGTAACTGAATAACTTTTTTTTATAGAGTTTCTGTTGATTTGGGCTCTTACTCATGATGCTTTATTGTGTTCTTGCAGTTTAGATTTCCAAGTTGTAATACTGCTACAAATTAATGTCTCACCAGTGAAAAAAGCAACCTGAAATTAATGTGACTTCCAGAGGAATAGAATTGTTGTTGTTGAAGGTCTGGACCACTCAGTGAATTTGTGGCCTGCAAAAATATGGGTTTTCCAGAATCTAAACTCTCTTTTCAAAAGGGAAAGTTCCTACTGCTCCTGGATGTAGAGATAATCTTCCCAATGTGAACTAAATATAAACCATACAGTGTTTTCATATCAGTAAACAGCCGTAATGGCTGACCGATTAACTAACCTCTCATTCAACTTGATGAAATATTAACTTCAAAGCATTTTGATGATGTTTCACATCACCTATAATTTAATGGAAAGTCGTTTTAGCAACTGTGATGGAGATGTACTTAGATACAAATTGTTTAAAATTCATTGTCTTCTGTTTTGTTTTATTTAACTCAAGTGTCTGACAAACAGCTGAAAGAAAAGTTTTTGTCAGTTTTAGCAAAATACGTGCTGAGAGTACAGATCTGCGTGTGAATCCTTTCACAAACCTCCAGCAAAACCAGGGTAGACAATACTTGATATGTCTGGTAAATGTGATGTTCGGGGGGGAAAAAATGTTAAAGATGCTGGGTCTTGATACAGCATAAAAAAAGCAATTGTACAAGATCACTTCTATACATCCCTTTAATGTTAGCATTAAAGGGTCTTTTTCGGTTGTCTAGGTACCGGTAGCTGGGTTGTCGCAGCAGAAAAGTGTATGTAAATTAGAATTAGCCCTAACTCAAGATTCTTAGAATCATGCACTTTAAAATTAAAAGAAGAGAAATTTTCACTAACTTGTTATGTATGACCTGGCATGAGTCAGTAAAGGGAACTGAAGACAACTTTTGTAAAGGAGAAAAATTGTTTAAATCTAGAATAATAAATAAAAGCGAACTTGACTGTCCTGCTGCTCAGTGCACTCAAAAGAAAGTGTGGACAAGAAGACTGGACTAGCCATGGGCAGGTGCAAAGTATGTTCAGATTTTAAAAGCCTGGCTCTCCTCACTGTGCTCTCTCAGCCCCTAGACTGCTCCAGGATACCTCTTATCCCAAAAGGTCATGAAGACAATTATGAAAGTTAAGTTGCTTCTTGCCACACAAGCAGATATAAAAGAAAGTTTCTGGAAAATTGCTCATGTTGCTGAAGTTGTGACAAGAGAACCTAAAACCCAGAAATCAAATATGTAGCATGTTATGAAGTGTAAATACAGTGCCTATACCCTCCTTGAAAATGGACAGGGCTTAGGTGGGAATTCTTAGCAGGGGCTCTCAGGGTCACAGATCCATGCATGAGAAGTGACTCGTCCTTGTGAACTTCTGTTACTGCCTCGCCAGGTGGGTTGGACCAGCCCAGATGGAGGGAGTCTATCCCCCTGCAGCACTCCTAGTTGCCAAAGGGCATTTGGGGGCCAGTTTTGACCAAGTCTCCCCATTTGCCTCCATGAAGGAGCCTGGGGGTAAGTTCTGCCTATAGGGCTCTCTTCTTCCCCACTAGCCCCTGAGGAGCTTCAGGGGCCACCCTGGCTCAGCCCCTCCCCCTGCCTATCCACTCCCACTGCTGGGGCTGCCCTAGTCCTGGAAGCCCCGCCCCTCCCAGACAGGGGGAAGGAGGCCGGCCTGCCTCAGGCAGAGCGAGGGGAACCAGCAGGGAGGGGGCTGGGCTAGGCTCTGCGCTGCTGGTGTCCGTCAGGGAATCTTGTCCCCCCTGGGCCTCCGTCCGCGACCGGCTGGGGTGAGAGGTGACGTGACGGCTGCGTCCCCGGAAGCAGCGGGACGGGAGGGAGCAGCCGCCTGCCCACAGCCCCTCGCAGGGCCGGAGAATGGTGCAGAGCCGCCCGCCCCGCTGCCTGTGAGCCCGGCCGCCGCCTCTGGGCCGCGCCCCGCCCCGGCCGCCGGGGTTTTCAGCCTGCGGCCGCCGTGCTCAGAGCACAGGCGGGCGCGGGCCTTTGCGGCGAGCTGCGCCCGAGGTCTAGGCCGGGCCGCGGCGGCTGCGAGGTGGGCGCGGGCGTCCCTCTGGGCGGGGAGGTGGCCGGGCCGGGCCGGGCCCCGCTCGCTCCTCGCCCCCCTGCCCGCAGCCGGGCTGTGAGGAGCCTCGCCCGGCCCTAAAGTTCCCTGAGAACTGGGCGCCCCCATCCGAGAGGGGGGCGCGTGGGGGTTTCACAGCTCGGGGCTGCCCGGGCCCGGCTCGATCTCACAAACGCTTCGTTTGTGGCGAGGGGGGGCCGTTTATTGTCACCTCACCGCGGTGGGGGCAGGAGCTGTTCATCCCCTTCGCGGCTGCTCAGGGGAGAGCTTGGCCCGTACCCGGGTGGGTGTCTCTGGTGCCAGCGCCACCGCTGCAGGTGGTTGCATAACGGCGGCGTTCAGCTGGCCCGGGGCAAAGCCGGAACAGGATGAACCACTGGGAAATATTTGGTAATAAGGATCCTCCGCTGATCCACAAGCACGGGCCAAATGAGCAGATTAGGTCTCCTCTGCCTCTAGCTCTAGGCCTGTTAGTCTCCACGTAAATGTATTTGTCCCGTTTAACATACACAAATTAGATTCATGATCAGGACTTGATTTACCTGATATTTTGAGGTTGCCCTTAAATCACAAAAATAAGTGTTAGGTTGATCTTAGCTTGGTTTCCATGTTATAGGTGTGAATTTGTAATAGATTAGTAAAAAGAATAACGTGAATGGCAACAAAAAGTGGTTCAGACTGAGTGATTTCTTAATTAGTTTACTTTGTTTACTACGCATACTTATTTATACTGTTTTTGCTTTTAATTCGTACAAGTGCAGATGTTGCTGTATGCCAGAAATTTCGTACGAAAGACAATGTATCTGAAACAGGACTGCTAGATACATAGATTTGGATTTGAGCCATGTCTCATAATCGTAGATATGGATACCCTGGGAAATGTTCCTGAATATAGAGGGAAGGACTAAATTACAAAACAACTCTTTCTCCACTCTTCCCCTCTTTTAATTTGTTTCTAAAAGTTTGCCTACATAAATAAATTTACTGGTATACTGATATCACTGGAATTATACTGGTATCATGATAGCTGTATAATTGTGCTAATAAATTTCCCTGTGTAAATAAGTCCTAAGTCCAGTTATGAATCTAAGTAGGGTTGCTTTTCAGGTTGTGTTCAAACTTTTGAAAAGCTAGTTGGCTTAAGGTTCAGAATTGAAAGTGTACAATTTAGGGCTGCCTTTCATAATTAAACCTTAATGCGTTTAAAAAAAAAAGGTTAAATTCTGGGGACTGTGAAATGGACACTGAGCCTTTTACTGCTAGGTTGAATTTGGCTCAGGTTGATACAGTAAATTAATATCATGACCATCTCTCAGCTTTTCACTGGCCTGAGTGAAATGAACATATGGCTTCAATCCAGTTTCTAGTGGGCATGTGGCCACATATCAGTTGGCACCTTTTGTTGGCAGACAAGGTATATAGACTGAGGATTGAAATGGCCTTGGAGACCATCTCTGATTCTAGAGATGGTCTCTTCATGCACATTCAGAGAGGGTGGCACTGCCTAGTTCTGTTTCTTAAGGGCTTTCAGTAAGATTTGGAGGATTGGTTCCACTGCTGGGGAAATGTGATTCTCATTTTCCATTTTAAATGTTTTTTAATCAACTATGTAAAATGGGAACTCTTTCTGCATCTATGTCAAGTATCAGAGAGGTAGCCGTGTTAGTCTGGATCTGTAAAAGCAGCAAAGAGTCCTGTGGCACCTTATAGACTAACAGACGTTTTGGAGCATGAGTTTTCGTGGGTGAATACCCACTTCGTCAGATGCATGTATTCACCCACGAAAGCTAATGCTCCAAAATGTCTGTTAGTCTATAAGGTGCCACAGGACTCTTTGCTGTTTCTGCATCTGAAGATAATAACACAGATGTCTGGTTGTTATCTGGCTAAGCCAGATGCATCCAGCAACAGACAGGATACTGAAAAATACCCTTGCCACTGCACGGTTACTGTACTATGATAGTAAGTGATTCACTGAGTGTTCTGGCAGTTTAGGACACCTTTTCAATATGAACAGCTTACCATTTTTTATTTTATTTTATTTACTTGTTTAAAGGAGTTGTCTTTTTTCATTAAATATTTACATGTCTGGGCAAATAAAACAGAATTTTAGGGGTCTATTGGGTAAAATAGCACTTATTGGGACTTCTTGATGGCACAGTTCTGCTGCTCCACACCCCAGCTCTCTTTGCAGAAGCAAGTGTGTCCTGCAAGTTCTGTTTAGGGGAACAGCCAGACTAGTGCATTAAACGGGACAGAGTCAGAATTCCTGAGTTTTGTGCCAACTTTGTTTGTTGCCTTGACTACATCATTCTTTGCCACAGATTACCCATCTGTAAAATGGAGGCAGTAGTTGTCTGCTTAGTTTAGGGTTAAGGTTTAACAAAGTTAAGTTGTAGTTATCTTTGAGACCTTTGGTGAAATAGGATATAGCTATGAAATGGGGGAGGGATAGCTCAGTGGTTTGAGCATTAGCCTGCTAAGCCCTAGGGTTGTGTTTCAATCCTTGAGGGGGCCACTTAGGGATCTGGGGCAAAAATCTGTCTAGGGATTGGTCCTGCTTTGAGCAGGGGGTTGGACTAGATGACCTCTTGAGGTTCCTTCCAACCCTGATATTCTATGATCTATAAGGTATTATGATCTCTATTTTGACTTTTCACCTTAGTCATTTTTTGTGTTCTTCTGCTGCACGGTGTCCTCTGTTTCCTTCACTACTGTCCACTGGTTTGTTTTTTTTTATAATTCTGCACACACTAATTTCTGCCTTCATTGTAGATCCATGCTACTTCCGGTAAAGCTGCCATTTCCTCAACTTGCCAGTCATGTTCTGCTTATGATTCTGGCTGGGTATCTCAGTCTCATTACTGTAGTTTTAAATGAAAACTGTAAAAGCATTCTAAATTTTTTGGTACTTAGATTAGTAAATTTTAGACAACATGCCTTGATGTGTATCCTTTAATGAAATAAACATTTGCCATTTCTACCTCCTTAAACTGATTAACTTTTGGTTACTGAACTGTTTGAGCTTTTTCATTGTTCCTGAGAAAGCTTTCCCATAGACTAAAACCATTTGGGATTTCCATGGTTCCAAGCATATGATCCACTACATTTATTATTCTTAGTGAAATTTGCATAGCTCTTATAAAAATGAATCAATTCTGTATTACTTTGCTTCTCATTCCCAACCTAATGAATAATCAGGTAAAACATTTGTCTTCAAAACACTATAAAATTGTCCAGTTCCGAACTTTGCTTGTGCCATAACTCTCTTCCTCCTTAAGATTAATTGTATTTAAGCAGCAACTTTTAGCTCATGTCATAAAACATTAAAAATGCCAAAACCAGAAGTCAAATGCAGGGAACTTACTGTCCTGTACACAAGCTTGCATAGCAAACCAGTTTGCCTTTTTTTGTCAGCAAGATTGCAGAAAGTAGCATAGTTTAAACCTATGGCAATACAGGTTTTTCAAGTGAAAGTTGGTTTTTGTTTTTATTTTACAGCAGTGTGTATCTTAAACCATGTTTATTCACTCTTAAGCAAATTCAGAGCGTGGTGTCAACAGATCACTTAAAGGACTTTCCTCAGGCACTCTAATTTCCCTTGTCTCATAACTTTCCTCTCTTTTCCTAAATCCTTAGGTGCACTGATTTTTGAGGTTACTCTAGTAGTAGAGAACTTGCTTGCACCTGTCTCAGATTTTGCAAATTTTTCCTGAACTTCAGTCTATACATTAAGAATCTTTGTGCAGTTTGATGCCCTTATCACTGCACTGCTCAGATTATTGCATTAAATCAAGCATAAGATGTCAGACTACTGTATGCAGGAGTCTGTGGAGCAAGGTAATGTATCTAGAATTGCCATGCGTGTGTGTCTGCTTTAGTGGCATACTATCAATAATTTCTCCCTTGTTTTCTTTAAGTCTGCAGCATTTTTTTCTCTTCTTGCCAGCCCCCTGGCACTCCTATGTTCATTAATAATTCATTTTCTTGATAACTCCATTATCTGGATCACTTGTAAAAAGAATCTTAATTTCAGTGGGTGATATTGTGGCACTAATTTTGCATTGTATAGAAATCTTTATTACAGCTGTAATCGCTGTAAATCAGAAAGCCATTTTTCTGTCATTAGAAATGATGTCTATGCTTTTTGCCTTCAGGATCATGGCAAATATATTGTTAATAATCAAAATGATGGGTAAATGTATCAGAAAACTGCCTCCAACTACTAAATAGTTTTGTCATTAGCTGAAGTCACCTAATCTACTTGAAAGCTTTTTCTTGAACACTAACCTTTAAGAAGTATGACGTAGTAATGCCTACACCTCCAATTTGACTAAACTTTGACATTTTTTTTTACTATTTTTGAAAACACGTTTCTGCTGCTTTCTTTATAGTTTACCCTCGATGTAACCAGCCTTCTAGTCTGGTTTTATTTTATTTTTTTGTCCTAATCAAAAAGGAGTAGAAAAAATATATTCGAAATAGATGCTGCACAGCAGCTTTGGCCACAGATTTGACCTAGAATGAATATAGCCTGGAAGTGTGGTTTTTGTTTTTTAAACTAACACTGTGTGTGCTTCTATGCTGAATGCCTAAATATAGCAGAGGTAAGAGAGGCACGTAAGTGATCATAAACCTACCTCCTTGTTTCTTTGCAAGTTTTGAAGATCCCCCCCCCCCCCCATACCCTGTGATAAGCCTGCTTTCTGTCTCACTCTACAAATATAGGCTCAGTTTCTGCAACTGGATCTGCTTGTGTGGACACCTTGCCCCCACTTTCACACAGACATCCATCGAAATCTACATTGATGGGCCTGATATTATGATAAAAATGACTATGGGCAGATTATAACAAAACCATGCGCCGATCAGCTACCAAGTGTGACTTGACATGGGCCAGTCTGAAATCTAGCCATAAATTACTAACTCTGGGATCGCATTTTGGAAATGCATGTTTCACAGAAGTACTACTAGTTTCCATTAATATCATAAAGACACTCAATGATTCATGAGAATAAGGAAACATGGGAAGAGCCTAGAAAGGGCTGAGATTAACTGTGCAGCTGGAGATAGGAAAACATCTCTTCTGAATGCTGAGAAGCACTTTAAGCTGCTAATAAGACAAAATGTCCATTTATATTTGGCTGTTGTGATGTAAGGATCTTAGCTGGTGGTATATTAGGTATTTAAACCTGTAGTCTTGCTCAACAAGTCTTGATTCCTGATCTTGTTCTTTGCTTTGTGAAAAAGACGGATGTCATTTAGTGTTTTCTTTCTTTCATTTTCGTATTTTTTTTTTTTAATCCAGGACACAGAAGAGTGGGAGGCGTTGCTTGAACTTTAGAAAGGGCTGGGCACTGGAAAATTTACAGTGAACTTTGCAGAGCCTTGAAGTAAGGATCTTGGGACCCCTCTGTTGTCTGTTACTGATACAAATTTTTAAGCCATTTAATTTCACCCAGCTGGGAGTTGATGTGATTACAACAGGATGAATAAAAACATCTGCAAACTCTTAAATTGTTAGTTTTCCTCCCATTAAAATCAGTGGTGAAAGAGAACTACGCAAATTAATAGGTAAAAATTTTTCTCTCAATTTCACATTTTCTTAGTGTAGCAAGAAGTAGTTCTGAAATTCCCATAGGAAGAGGGAATGTTGATCATTTATAACCTGCTTTCATAGCTGCAATAAATGAATTTCAAAAGCAGAAATACTAATTCAGTAACAACAACAACAAAAAAAAAAAGTTCTGGGTGAGTTTGGGGACTTTCGTATTTTTCTTTTAGATTGTGTTTTGTGAGTTTTGCTTTTTGTGTCAGTTTGTAACCTGACCTATTGCGACTTTGGGAGCTTTTTGTTCAGCATTCCAGTGCCTTTAGGTTCATAACTGTTAAAATGAAATATTGTCTTGATATTAATCAGTGTCCAGAGTAGCATTGTGTAAGCCATTAATATTCTTAGCAATTGCAACAGGCAGTGTGTGTTGTTGAGCCTTTGGGATTTTATCTTTAGTATTTTAAGCATTGGCATGTCGAGCTTTGCTTTGAAGAAAAGAGAACTGAACTTAATATTTGAGAATATTTTTATGTACCTGCGAATGTTTACTGTTCTTGAATGAGAAGGGTCAGTTTTGAGATCAACACTCTTCTTTTGTGTTTGTGTTATTTATGGATGGTTTGTTAGGAGAATCACAGTTCAGTTGATTGTTTTTTTGGTACGGATGCTTTAATTCCAAGTGGTTAACCCTGTTCTGACCTGGTTTCTAATTGCCATTTTATTGTTAGTAATGGGACATCTTTTAAATCTTCATTGATGGTAAAAGGAAAAGAGAAAAAATACTTTTAAATATAGTGGGATTTTCAGATTTAGAAGAGAGATGAAATCTTAGAGACATTGTGAAGGTGGCTAGGCCAAAACTGATGTGTCCACCCTCATGACATACTCATAAGCAAACTAGGGAAGTGTGGTCTAGATAAAATTATTATAACATGAGTGAAAACCTGGTTGAAAGACTGTACTCAGAGTCGTTATCAATGGTTCACTGTCAGAATGGGTGACTTATCTAGTGGGATCACACAAGGATCTGTCCTCGGTTTGCTACCATTCAATATTTTCATTAATGTCTCGGAGAATGGAGTGGAGAGTATGCTTATCAAATTTGTGGATGATCCCAAGCTGGGAGAGATTGCGAACACTTTGGAGGACAGGATTAGAATTCAAAATGACTGTGACAAATTGAAGAACTGATGTGAAAGCCACAATGACATTTAATAAAGACAAGGACAAAGTACTATATTTGGGAAGGAAAAATCAAACAGAAAATGGGAAATAACTGACACGGCAGTAGCACTGCTGGAAAGGATGTGGGGGTTACAGTGGTTCACAAATGGAATATGAACCAACAGCGTGGTGCAGTTTAAAAAAAAAACAAATACCATTCTGAGGTGTATTAACAGGATTGTCATATGTGAGACGTGGGAGGTACTTCTTGTTTTATGTGGCACTGGTAAAGCCTCAGCTGGAGTACTGTGTTCAGTTCTGGGCACCACATCTTAAAGATATGGACAAACTGGAGAGAGTCCAGAGGAGCACAACAAGAATAATGAAAGGTTTAGAAAACCTGACCTTTGAGCAAGGGTTTAAAAAAACTTGATATGTTTAGACTTGAGAAAAGACTGGGGGAGGGAGAGAGAGAATGGGACACCTGATAAGTCTTCAGATATGTTAAAGGTTGTTATAAAGAGAATAGTGATCTGTTTTTCTCCATGTCTGCAGAAGGTAGGGCAAGAAGTAATGGGCTTAATCTGCAGGAAGGGAGATTTAGGTTAGATATTAGGAGAAATTTTCTGACTATAGTAAAAGCTGTTTTATCTGGCACGTCACCAAATAGAAAGCTCTATAAACCAGCATTTCTGTTCTTCATTTAAATTCCAGTTTGTAGTGTGGTTGGCGTGGGGCTGGCAAAGGGTCTGGAGCATGGGCTCTGGGAGGGAGTTTGGCTGCGGGAGGGGGCTTGGGGCAGAGGGTTGGGTCATGGGGGGGATGCCGGATTCAGGGGCCACTCACCCTTGGGTGGCTCCCCACAAGTGGCGACCTGTCCTGGCTGCTCCTAGGCGGAGGCGTGGCAGGCAGCTCTGTGTGCTGCCTCCACGGCTCCCATTGGCTGGGAACTGTGGCCAGTGGGAGCTGCAGGGGCAGCACGGCAGGCAGAGGCATCATGCAGAGCTGGCTGCCACAGCTCCACATAGAAGCAGTTGGGACAGGTCATCCCTTGCCACTCAAGGTGAGCGCCCCCCCGGATCCGGCATCCCCTTCCGTGCTCCAACCTGCTGTCCTGAGTCTCCTCCCACACCCAAACTCCCTGTCAGAGCCTGCAACCCAACCCCCAGCCTCACACACCCTCCTGCAGCCAAACTCCCTCCCTCATAGTTAACCGGCATTTTTCACTTACCAGCAGCCCCAACTTCCCAAATATGCCGGATAAAACAGCGGTAAAGATCCGCCGGGCACCTGCCTATGGGGCAGGTAAACAAACTGTCCTGGCCCTCCAGGGGCTTTCTCTACATAAGTGGCATCCTAAGTTTGGGAAACACTGCTGTAAAGGATAGTTACCTACTGGAATAGGTTACTGAGGGAGGTTTTGGAATCCCTATCATTGGAGTTTTCTAAGAACAGGTTTGACAAATATCTGTCAAGGATGGTCTAGGTAATCTTAGTCCTGCCTCAGATTTAAAGATTCTCCTTATTTATAAACTGCTCTTGATTTAACTCATTGAGCTAGTTGCAAGGTACACTTCCTTATCCATTCTCATATGGTAATCAGCAGGGATTAAATTTTGTTCATTGAAGATTGCTGTATTCTATCCTGTACCAGTGCTGACAAAAGCATTGCTAGGTCAGGGAGAAAGTGTCTGTTTCATTGTCTTTCGCATACCTTCCAGGCTAGTCACTAATACTGTATTTGCTTGGGATTCTGAGATCTGAGCTTTAACTGTGCATTTCTAGGATTTAACGTGTTTGGATTTTTTTAAATTATCAATTTAACCCTAAATTTCCTGGGTGTATAATGCCTGCCTGGTTTTTGGGTTAACTACAACATACCTGCAACAACTTTTTTTTTTCTTTCCTCTTTTGGTCCTTAAGGTTGAGAGTGCATGTTAGTAACTTAGTTTTTTGTCTTGAATGTATGTAGATATTGACAAAAGCAAAGTGATTTGGAGTCAGGGCCAAAGTTCTGGACTAACAGCTGACAGCGCACTAATGTGGCCACATTTGTGGTACTTGCAGCGGCATTGGGAGCAGTGCATTATGGGCAACTATCCCAGCATGCAAGTGACTGCAATGTGCTTTTCAAATGGGGTTGTGTGGAGTGTGGCAGGGAGTGTGTTGTGGGGGCGGGGAGAGAGTGTGGGAGTTTGGGGGGCTGAGAACATGTCAGCATGCTGTCTTGTAAATTCAGACATCAACCCCCCCCCCCCCACACACACACACGCACAACATTCCACATTAATCTATCTTGGAGCAAACTTATCTATCTCAGAGCAGATAAGCAGCTGGCTATCAGAAACGGAGCTTTCAAACAGCATATAACTGCATTCCTACAGCGAGTTCAAAACAATGACAAGAGTGGCCACTTGACTTAAGGGGATTGCGGGACGTTTCCAGAGTCTGATCAGAGTGCAGTAATGCAACACCTCGTCCACACTGGTGCCGTGGCGCTCCAGCGGGGGCACAGCAAACGTTATTCCACTTACCAAGGTGGAGTACCAGCAGCGTTGTAGCCGCAGATCAGAGCACTCTATGTGTCTTGCCAGTGTGGACAGGGAGTGAGCTAGGGCGCCCGGGGCTCCTTTATTGTGCTGTAATTTGCAAGTGTAGCCAAGCCCGTAGATTGCAAAACAGTTTGCATCTCCTATGTATAGGTATCATTAGTCCTGCAAGGTTTAGGCACAGTGGAGAGAAGTTAAGGACTGTGCATTCACCTGCCATTGGAGCCTCTCTTTAAACTTTATTAGTAAAAAAAAGAAACCTGATGCTGTCACTTTGCACATCTCTAGCACAGTTCCTGTGAGGCTCACAAAGTGCTTTGAATTAAGCCTCATCAGTGCCGTGAAGTAGTTCTGTTCCTCAGTTTAATCATTTGTAAAATGCGTATAGTGAAGTTAGAGACTTTCTCCCAGGATCACACAACAAGCCAGTGGCAGATGCAGAACAGAACTGAACTGGAATTGGTAGCAAAACAGAGGTTCTGATGTGCTTTTTCTAAAGAGATGTAAATATGACTCAAGAGTTCTGATGCCCAGTCCCTGCCTGAACCAGTAGGTAACACCTGCTCACAAAATGTCTCATGGTGATGGAAATGCATATAAACTGTAGTATACTAGAGTTTGTGGCATAAATATTTAGACACTCTGGAAAAAAATTAGTTGTGCTTACATGCTGTGTGCCATAGTTTCAAGCAGCAGTATGGAATCATTCCTAAGTTGATACAGATTTGTATATGAAGGAGTCTTGATGCACTGAGCATGTGCAATTGCTGTTTTTTCCCCTCACCTCTAATATTAACCACTCACAGGTTTTGTTGTATATACTCAAAGGGCCTGTTATCCTTTGGAAATAGCATCCTGTAACACTTCTTGACTGTTTTCAAAGTTACAGGAGAATGTTTGGCAACAAGTCCTCAGAAAAGCTGGTGCTCTTTTAATTACAAAAAAAATTTGGGATGACTTTCTTAGTGAGTTTTAGCACATCCATTATGGTGGCTGAGTGAAACCCCCGGGGAAACCAAAATTCTAATGAAAATTGCTGACAATCCCTTCAATTCACAGTAAGCCGCAATACTGTATTTGCACCTGGGTAACATTCAGCTTTGATTAAATGCTGTAATAAACCTTGCCTCTTGCTAGGGTTTATTTTAAGAGGAAATTCAGAAGGGAACATTGAATACAACTCTGCTCTTGGTTTGTGTTTTGGTCTGTTTCCATTTCAGCATGTCTCCAGTGTTTCTAGACTGACAATCTGTGATGAACCCTAGTTTTAAAAAAAATATATATTTCAGAAATTTGCTGAAATGGAATCCTGTCCTGCCAGTGACAAGATAGGAGACAGAACTTTAGAGTTGGGTCATACCCAATTAATTTTCTTACCTGAGGCAATTCACCCATTCTCTGTTGCACCTGCCTTTTCTTGACACCTTAATTAGCTTTTCTAGCAGTACCGCTGCATGTCTTTGAGAAGTGCGTGCTCTGGTAGGATACACTTTCTCTTCTTTCCACTTATTCTTTCCTTTTTTCTCCCACTTCCTGCTCTCTAGCTCTTCCCTATAGCCTTCCCTCTCATCCCTCCCACACACAGGATTTTTCCCATTAGATGTTTGTAGTGCTGCTAGTGATCATTGCTGGCACAATGGGGCTGGTTACCTTAGGCTTTGGGAAGTGGCTGGCAAGCAGTTAGTGGAGCAAGATTGTGCACCCAGTACGATCCTTCACTCTGAAATGACCCCTGTTTTAAAAAGTTGTACTAAGGAAAAGAGAGAGAGAGATCGTATGTTAAGTCTGTGCCATGTTTGGAGGAATGCAATAGTCTCCTCACTCAACTTTTCTGTCTCCATCGAAGCAAAGTGATTTTTCTTCCTAGAAGAAACTGATGATGAAAAGTGTACGCTAGTAACATTTTAGGAATACCGAAGCGAAAAGCTGCAGTTACTGTATGGATCATATGCACCACGTGCTTCTAACAAGAGATGACAAGGCACACAAACCTGCAGGGGGCAGAATCCCTGACTTAATGAAAATTTCCAAGAGATCGATCTTGTTTTAGTCCTTGATTGCTGAGTCTTAACCATTAAAGTGCTATGCTCTGGAGCTGCTTGGTTTGCATCTTTCAGTTGCTCAAAATTTGGATGGGCAACACAGGTTTCTAGACAAAAGTCCTTTCCTTCTGTGTACTCAGAAGATTAAGATAGTTTAGCGTGACTACAGGTAAAGCAAATAAAGGAAACAGGATTGCTTGTGGTCTTCTCTGCTTGCATAGTTTCTGAAGTAGCGCCTCAAAGCTGCACTTTAACACTTGACTGCATTGTTTTCTTTGTGGGTGGGGATGAGTAAATTCCAACAGGTTTGTTCCCTTCACTTGCATACTGGAAAGACTGGAAAGCTCAAAAGAAGTGGAGACTCAGTAGGATTAAATGGAAACGCAGTAGACCAAGGGTAGTGAATAGGCAGAGCAGATCACCATACACTTTTGAACAGACTCTGAAACTTTTTATTTATGTATTGTCGTTGTTGTATTTTTATTACTTTCTCTGGAGTCTGACCTATCTCAGTGTAACTACATTGCACAGAGGTCTGAAAAATCCACACCCCTGAGTGACGTAGTTATACCGACCTAAACCACCACCACCCATGTAGACAGTGCTATGTCGACAGGAGAGCTTCTCCTGTCCACATAGCTCCTACCTCTTA
Source organism: Chelonoidis abingdonii (assembly GCF_003597395.2). Lineage (NCBI taxonomy): Eukaryota > Metazoa > Chordata > Testudines > Testudinidae > Chelonoidis > Chelonoidis abingdonii. The sequence continues at coordinate 12,182,707 of NC_133788.1, forward strand.
GGGAGGTGGATTAACTATGCTGATGGGAGAAGCTCTCCTGTCAGCGGCGGAGTGTCTTCACTTTAGTGCTACAGCAGTGCAGCTGCATTGGTGCAATTGTGCTGATGCAGCGTTTTAAGTGGAGGCCTGCCCTAACTCTGGGCGTTCACAGTCCCATCTGCTTAATTTACTGACTCAAGTCAGTTTGTATTTCTGGAGAACCAGCGGAGAGATGAGTCTTCTGGCTCACTCAGTAAATGGAGTTTCTGATAACAGGATTTTAGTTGACGTGTCAGCCAGAAGTGTTCCAGCCTGAGTCTCAGGTCCCAGTTTGCAAAGCTGATGGCTAGAAAAAACATTGGTTTCTTGATAAACTGATCAGATTGCAAATGCAAAACTTTGAGGCTTTTCTCTAACCAAATCACTTTTCAAAGTGGAATAGTACTTTGCAGCTACATAGAATAATTCTCACTTGTAAAGCTCCATCATCTATTTCATGCTTGGTCCAGCTTGGTCTTAAAATGGCCATTAAAGGCTTTTGCCTTAAGTTTGGAAGTACAATAATTCAACTGGAAATTTGTAGACCTTATCTGTGGGCTTCATTGAAACTACATTTCCATTATAACCTTATTAATTCAAATATTGTTCTTATGGAATCCAAATACAGCTGTGTATGCTATGCTGGGTGACTAGTAAATGAAATAAAGAACTATATGGACCACTGATTGTCATTGGCTGTCAATAATAGGAAGTTCGATTCTGTTAGAAGCTGTGGCATCTTGCTTTTAATTCCAGTCTTTCTGGAAATTGTAGCAGTTGGGAGAACAAAATCTGGCATCTTTTTGAGAAATTTTTTTAGACTTGTTTAATGTGCAACCGCATTTTTCTGTTGATTGATTGATTGACTTAAATTATCTCTTGGAAAAAATCATGTCCTTCTCATGTATCACTCTGTTCTAATGCTCTCCACTTTCAGGCGGATCTAATCAGAATAATGTTCAACATAAACCCTTTGGAGAACCTGAAGGTTTACATCACCAGTCGCCCTCCTCTTGTGGTCTTTATGATCAGTGTAAGCGCGATGGCAATAGCTTTTCTGACACTGGGTTATTTCTTTAAAATCAAGGAGATCAAGTCACCGGAAATGAGAGAGGTATGGTATAATAAGATATGTACGCTGACATCCTACACTAACATACTTCCTGGCTTTTGTGATGGGACATGCTTATTTAACAGGCATACACGGCATTAGTTTTAAGTTTGTATGTTTTCTCCTGTGCTAGTGCACAGGACCTGATTGTTTTCATTTGCATTACTGTATTTTAATCTCTAACCTAAAAGTGGTCATTTACCTTGTAAGGAATAATCTTGATACAATTAATTTGACTGGGGTGGGGGTGAGGACATTCTGTCATTAGGAAATTGTGTTTGTAACACTCCCCAACCTTATTCTGTTCTGACAAAGGGCTTGATTCTTGGAAATTCTACTGATCTTTGTTGTAACTTACCTTGCAAAACTCTTCCGTAGTTTGAGTGCATTTTGATAAAAGTAAGTGAGCTAAACTTCATTGGGAGTTACCTGTATATGAGAGACCAGGGCTCCTCACTAGACAAAGTTAGTGTAAGTACACCCAACATTATTAATTTCATTTGTAGCTCTGTATTCTGCCATGCTCTTTATAGCTTTGAAAATGAGTATTTGATCAGTGGGGGTGAAGTGGGAATCAGTTTGGCATTTGATTTATAAAAACAAGCAAACACAAGCACCAGATATTTCTCTTATTGAGAGTGTTGCCACTACTTCAATGGAGAGTAGGATTGAGTTTGTCTTGGTGACATGGAATCAGATATATTTAAAACTAGATATTAAAAATCTGAACTGCTCTTTGAAGAAGTGACAGTACAGAATAATTTTGCTAATCTAATCTAGATTTTTGTCTCACTTTTTAAAGGATTGGAATACTTTCCTTCTGAGGTTTAATGATTTGGACTTCTGTACATCAGAGAATGAAACCTTAAAACATCTCATCAATGATACCACAACTCCAGAAAGTACAGTGACTAGCGGACAAGCCAGATCTTCTACACAATCGCCACAGACTCTTGAGGACTCTGGTCCAGTAAACATCTCTGTGACAATCACTCTGACACTGGACCCACTCAAACCATTTGGCGGGTATTCCCGTAATGTCACACATCTAAGTTCCACAATTTTGGGGCATCAGATTGGACTCTCAGGTATGCAAAATGTGATTGTTCCGACAGTGAATAATAATTATACTCTTAATATTACAAATATCTGAAAAAGGAATAGAAAAATCTAGCTAGTCACTAAAGAGGTAAATCGTTTGCTTAGTCACTATGTGTATTGCTAAAATTGTCAGTACTTCACAATAATGTGCCTGTGAGATTTCTTTTCGGCAGAGAGTCATTTTTCCCTTATTTGGGGTAATAGGGAAGATGTATGTACAGTCATACATGTACGCTACTTTGGAGTCTAAAAGAGCCATCAGCCCAGTCACATTCATCTGAAAGTATTTTCAAAACGAATTTCTGATCTTGAAAAGCTGCTACATGCTTATGCAGGGTACACTTGAGGGCTGCTGATCAGTCAGTCAGTTTTGGTGGTGGTGAATCCTTCATTAATCATCCAGCTGTACATTGACTGAAATCTCTTGTTGATTTAAAATCTAAAATATAAACGCATTCAGGATAAAGCTGCTGAAAAGAAGCAACAGTTGTAAAACTTTCTAGTGATGCTAAGATGATGAAAGAGTCCTAACCTTTTCTGTTGCCTTGCCTGGCCAGAGGGACAGGTCAGTGGGTTGTGGAGACTTAGTAGAAGTGGTGTACAGTAACTATTTAGAATTAAAGTTCAGCGTGTTTAATTTTACAGTGGTATGCTATAACATCAGTGTGGCTTGCACCCGAAATATTCTATAGCAAACATATGCCACAACTGAAAACTGCCGCTTTCTCTAGTCTTTCCTGAACGATATAATGTATTTTCTGTTGATCAGACTACCTGATATCAAATCCGGTTTATCCCTGGGGACCCTAAGTTTATCATTTCGAGAACCCAGTGGTTTAATCTTGTCTTGTCTCTTATAGTTTTATATGTTGATGAGGTTGTGCATATTAAGGCACTTTTCAGCAGTTATATCTGCATGGATTTCTCTATCGTAAAAATTAAATGGCAGAAAAAGCAGATGATGAACTAAGATTTTAGGAGGGGAAGGGCTAAAATTCTAAGATGTAATTACCGATAAAATTGTTGCAGACAATGGCCCAGATGATGCACGGTTATAGAGAGGTTTTCCAAGCTCAAAAGCTTGTAAAGGCCCAGTGGTCATGGGACCAGGTCCAAAATGTCATCCATGCTAATAAGTGGGGGGTAGGGGGGGAGGATGGGAGTCTGTAATTTTCCTGGTATTTCTTTGCTTCCTACAATGATAGCACAAAGCTGTGTCCCCACAAAGTGCAGACGACCACACGCCTTTTCCTAGTACTTGTTGCTGTTACTGCTCTCAGCATACCAACAATTTCTTTCTTTCTAAAAGGCAGAGAATCCCATGAGGAGATAAATATTACGTTCACCCTGCCTGCTGCTTGGAATTCAGATGACTGTGTTCTCCATGGTCACTGTGAGCAGGTGGTATTCACAACCTGTATGACTGTCACAGCAGCCAGCAGTGTGTTTCCTGTCACAATGTAAGTGCCTTTCTAATTATTTGTTCTTAGGCTGATTACCTCAAATGTACCCACTACTCTCTTAATGCTTTGGATGCTTTTCTTATGCACCCCATGATGCTGTAACATTGACTTTGGAAGTAAGTGATACGTTCTCTTTTTAGTGGTATAAAGTCCAGTTTGTTTTTAAAAGACATTTGCTGTCTTTACTAACATAGTAGAGTTTCCCTGGATGTTGTGTAGCTACATCTCATGTGCGCTCGCTCGCTCTTTCTCCACATGTTATTGTGCACTGATGGAGTTCTAGCCACAATCTAGGCAATGTGGATAGGAATTATAGAACTTATAGTCTTGAAACTATCCCGATAAAGCCCCGTGCATCTAAGTTACAACTGTTTAAACATGACTCGCATTTTGGAAGGGATATTTACACCTTGTGCTTCAAGATTAAACCAGTTTCTAGCTACTAGGAACCAGATTGAGACCTACATGGGTCAGATTATTCCACATATGACTACTGTAGGGTTCTTACTCCATTCTCTGAACTGTCTGGTTCTAGCTGCTGTCAGAGGGAGGATACAGGACTGGGTAGATTACCGGTCTGATCTGGTGTGGCAGTTCCTGTGTTCCTAGTTTCATGTTATACTTGATGTCCTAATATCGATTTTTCCTTCATTTCAAAATATTATCACTTTGGTTTTAAAAGCGCAAAAGTATTCAAGCGTTTTCCGGACTTCTGCATCCCTAGCTTGCTGAAAATGGCCAGTTTCTCTCTCCAGTTCAGAGCCAGCTTAACCTGAGTCATGTCTACTTTAAAGCGTCTCAGAAATGATGCTGGCCGTCTGCAGCATAAGCAAACAGCAGATGTTGTAAGAGAGAGAAATGTGTTCTGAAAACTTTCTTTAAACTGTAATATCTTTAGCCATATTGATCCATTTAAAGTGATATACTCTGGGGAAACAGCTGGTTCAGGGGATTGGTATGGCATATAGATCCTTTAAGCGCTATATAAAAGCTAGGTGTGGCAGTATTTATTATCTCTAAGTTGGTAGCTTGATCAATGCTCAGATCATTGGTGACCAAAGGTTGATTTTTTCTGGCAACTGGTCTATATCAAATGAGTTTGGTCTCAGCCTCTTCAGCAGTAGAAGGGTGTTCACAAAAACGGTATCATGATTGACTTCTCCCCCACTTTCTTCCACAACCATGTCAAGAGGACAAAGCTGAATGGGCGGTGGCGAGCGAGTGCCTCTCTTGCATAGAGGTAGCATTGCCAGGTCAGTGTGGGGAAGCTAACATTCCCACTGCCAAGTATCAGAGGGGTAGCCGTGTTAGTCTGGATCTGTAAAAGCAGCAAAGAATCCTATGGCACCTTTATAGACTAACAGACGTTTTGGAGCATGAGCTTTCGTGAGTGAATACGTGCATGCATCTGACGAAGTGGGTATTCATCCACGAAAGCTCATGCTCCAAAACGTCTGTTAGTCTATAAGGTGCCACAGGATTCTTTGCTGCATTCCCACTGCCTGCGCTGTATCTGTTCTTTGGCTAGAATCCTTCAGTTAACAAAATCACACCCTCAAAACAGTAAAATCCAAAGCAGGCAGGGTGTTGGGTGGGGTGAGTGCCACACTAGTGGGTTCCTGATGGTAACAGACTTTCCTCTTGTCTTCTCTCCACACCTATGGATCGGGAACACCAAGTTATTATTCTTTATCCCCCTTGTCTTCTAGAGCTTGGGGTGCATTCACCTGAAAGCTGTATTAAAAATATCAGAAGTTTTTTGAAACCTAGTACATACTCCTCTCGTTAAATGACGGGGGGTTGACTTTTTGGAATGGATTGCAATGCAAGTTTAATGTTGCTGTAGGTTCTAGACTTCCTTTTCCTTTAGTATTATATTTTGCCATTACACTATGGATGATCCTGAATAAACCAAGACACTGCTTTCAGTGCTGAAAGAGAGAATGACCCTTACTATGTTCTGAGAGTCAGCCATGCAGGACACTGAAAATGGCAATTCATCTGCTTGTTTTGTTTTGTTTTTTTAAATCCTCAGTCAGCCACCACATTGTGTTCCTGAGACGTACAGCAATGCTACCCTCTGGTACAAGATCTTCACTACAGCCAGGGACTCAAATACAAAATATGCACAAGATTATAACCCTTTCTGGTGTTACAAAGGAGCCATTGGAAAAGTCTATCATGCTTTAAATCCCAAACTAACTGTCATAGTTCCTGATGTAAGTGCTAATGCTCTTTCTATGTTCCATTGACTGAATACCTTCTATTGATTTGAACTGAATAAGATAGTCTTCTCTTGCTGATCTAAAATAGTTGCATGGTACTGCTTTCTTAAATAGTTGCTTGCAATGTTGTTGTAGCTGTGTTGGTCCCAAGATATTAGAGTGACAAGGTGAGTGAGGAGATATCTTTTGTTAGACCAACTTCTGTTGGTGAGAGAGAAAAGTTTTCAAGCTACACAGAGTCTGAGAAACCTGCACAACACCTTCAAAAGATGAGCCTGGGAGCTTGAATTCATATCTTAGCTAGACACTGGAAAATCATGGTCTTAATAAAGACACTGGATTTATAGCTTATTATAATCTGTAATCCACTAACCCCTCTTGTCCTATGATTGCAGGGGTGTTAACAGGCCACCTCACCTTGAATGGTCTCTTAGAATATGTCTTAAGTTTTTATGGTAAACAATCTTTCACCGTGTATTTAGCTGAGAGACACTGAGTACCATTCCCAGATCTGCAGAAGAGCTCTGTGTAGCTTGAAAGCTAGTCTTTCACCTCCAGTACTTGGTCCAATAAAAGAGAGTACATCACCCACCTTGTCTTTCTTAAATAGTTGCTGTAGCTATGTCCGAGGTGGCTGCATTTCATTGGTGGGTGTGGTGATCCCCATATATCTCAATGTGCCTCATAGCTTCATTAATTAAGATTTGTAATTTGAAATCCTCTGATTAAAGCTGCTACTGCTTTATATATAAAGTGCGAGAGTAGCGTAATGAATGTTGTTAAAATGCAGTCACTAGTGCAAATTAAATATTGTTAGGAAAATCTGTAAGTTATCCTTAACTGCCAAAACTTAGAGCTCCCTTACTACCTTCAACTTTTAGAAGTTTTGCATTAGCAATGTAGAGGATATCCTTTGCATTGAGGAGAAACAAGGTTATGAAAGTGGCTTCTTTGCTAATCTGCTGAACATTGCTTGACTGTCAAATGCCTTCTCTTTGTACAGCATCAGTAAATGGTTTTATTTCTCTGTGCAGGATGATCGCTCACTAATAAACTTGCATCTCATGCATACCAGTTATTTTCTTTTTGTGATGGTGATTACAATGTTCTGCTATGCAGTTATTAAAGGTAGACCAAGCAAACTGAGGCAAAGTAATACAGAGTTCTGCCCTGAAAAAGTAAGTTTACCTAAGATAATACATACAGCATTGATGAGGGGGAGGGGAAAGTAGAAAAGATCCCTTTATATACAAAGTTTACATTATTTTTGGTATACATGGTGATTCACGTCTCTCCCAACCTAGTATCTCACTGGAGGACAGTAAATAGTAGCACTGCAAAGGTGACTTGTTATCTTTGTATCCAGCCCCTGGATGTAGTGGAGAAGCAAGGTAGATGATTCCATTCAGAAATTAAATGCCTTGATTAAGAGTAGGGTAGTATAATCTGTGGCTAAAGCAGAGGATTCAGAATCATGACTACTGGAGTCTCTTGTGTCTCAGCCACTGGCACTAACACCTTGAACAAATCACTTAGCTGCTTTGTGCCTCTGTTTTGCCTCCTGTTTGAAAGGTGTACAATAGTCCTCTATGCCCTGCGGCTGCTCAGAAGCTTAACAAGTACGTATGTATATAGTGCTGGTAGATCCTTCAATCATAGATTCTTATTCTGTAAATGTAGGGTATTTGTTGTAGTTCAGTAAATGAGGAAGTGATTTTGGTTTTTTGATACCACTAACATGTAAAGTCAAGTAAACTGTATTTACAACACCGTATGTTATTTGCACTTTGGCTTATATAAAGTTTGGCTTACACAGCTTGAAATAGTGTTAAATTCTCTTATTACAAGAAGACAGAGTAAATTTATTAAAATATTGCTATCACAGCTAGTTCTAATGGTTGTAATTAGCATTAAAGAAAATTAATGCTGATGTTGGTTTAAGGGCAGTTAGACTAATTACACGCGCGCGGGCACGCACATACTTTGCTTAACGGATTAAATCCGGATGTATTTAACTATGTAACAAGAAGCTACAATGTACTATTCTTCATTATTAGGGAAACTTCCTACCAGGCGCTGAATATCTTTGAATGTTCTATAAATACTAATTACAAAATATCTTCAGATATATTTTGGTCTTTGCCATTCTGAGGACTCAGGCTTGGAATGACAGACATCCTAGCTGAATAGAGATAAGTAATGTGCAAATAGAATTGATTTCAATTATACGCAAGCTCTTAATTCTGTAATTTTTTTTGTTTTACTTTTAGGTTACTTTGTCAGAAGCATAATCCATCTCCTCCTTTTACTGAAAATGGCTGAGAACCATAATCATTGCCTGCTGAACCCAGACTGGGTCTTAAGACTTTGTGAATACATTATCTTGCAATGTTGGTTTATTCCAACCAAAGACATTTCAAGTGCCTGTAATTGATTTGTACATATTTATAAAAGTATATTCAGATGATGCACTTGTTCCGCATAGTAGTGCGGCGAGAATCTTTAAACTTTTACCTGTGGACATAGCTGAATGTTTGTGTAGATAATAGATATGTTTAGTGATAAGGATCACGTAGTCAGAGCAAAATATTTTTGTCTAGCTGCATCTGGGCATGTTAAGATGCCTTTCCAAATGTCTCAAACAATACAAACCCTTTGTTTTTGCCCAATGATATATACAGTGTGTTTGAAACAGTATGCATCTTTGATGTAATATTGCATTTCCAAAGCCACTGATTTACTACATAAATTCAATGTGTGTGTGTGGCTTAATACTTTTTTCCAGTTTCTCCTTGCTTGCAAGAAAAGATATCAACATTTCTAGATTATTTTTTTTAAAGAGAAATACATATTCACGTTTTAATACTGCTGTAGTTAGGACAAACTTGTGCTTTTATCCAGAATTTAATAAAAAAAAGGCAGTCTTGTTTTAAAATCCTTTCTATTGCAAAGTGCTAAGTTTCACTTTTCACGTGGCCTGCTGGAATGGCAGAGCATTGATCAGCATTGGGGTTGTATGCAAAGCTTTCCACTTTGCCTCCCCCACCCCCCCACAGGCTTTAAACCAGGAACTTCCTTGGAATAAAATAGCTTTTTATAACCTGTCTAAAATGTGGATTTAAAAAAAAAAGATGCATTCTATTAATAGTCAGTTGTGCCTCCAAGTAGCCTGGTGAAGTGCAAATAACTAAGGGAAAAGGAAGATACAGTAACTTATGTGCTTCATGTTGGATCTTCCACACATCTCTAAAGGGCAGCTGAAAATGACGTGTTTTTATTAGCTTTGTCCAATTTTTATCTACTATTGTCTACTGAGGGGAAGTTGACAACTAGTGGGCTAGTCCTGTCGTGAGTAAATTGAGGGAACCTTGCCTGAGAAATTCGTATTGGTCTTTGTGTCCATTCTTAAAATCAGAGCAGACTTGATTTTTTTTGAGTGCTTTTGTTCTGTGGGTTTTTTCCCATTTCTGGCTTATTCAGTCTCTTCCAGCCTGTCCTCCAGTTAGCTTTTTAATTCTCGTAAGACAGAAGTTTCCTATAGATGCTTCCACCACGGCTTTAAAAATCTCACTGGTTGCCTTAATGACCCTTTATGTCATCTTTCAGCCTTCCTGTCAGGTAACGCCGTTATAAATGTGTGTGTACATTTTTCTTTCATAAGTTTCACACTGCCATGTGATACACGAAACCGTAAATCCAATTCAAAGATTGTAATCGCTGATATGTTGGCATAAAATCCTCTGTGTCTAGACACTGTTGAATGGACGTTGTGTTCTGAAGATCATTTTATGTATTGTATAAAATTGATTTAGGACTTTAATGTATTGAGGAGTCATATGTTTCTTGAGAATGTTTGAAGCAAAACAATCAGACTTTTCTTCAGAAAATAGTTCCTCATATAATTGTGATTGCTTTACACAGTGTATTGGTTATTTCACTAAAATGTGTGTTCTCCAGATACCTTAAGATTAAACTTTAGAGACAGCCATTTAGTTTGAAATCCAGAAATGAAATAACTAAGGCTTCTAATCTTCAGTTGAAGCTACTGTTCACTGGTAAAACTCCACCAACGAAGCAGTAAATTTACTGAATAAAAAAATACGGAGAAAGCTTAAAGTGAAAATCTCTTCTGCTGCCCCTAACTTACGCATTCCCCGCCTTTTATTTAGTACTTGTCTTTGAAACTGACTAGGGGATAGTTCAGAACTGATAACTGTGGAAGGAGGTTGGTGCTAGTACAGTAAGTACCAAAAAATGCCCTGAGAACACTTACATCATCATGTAAAGATATTTTAAATAAATCCAAAATCCATGTTCTAATTCAGCAAACTGTCAAACCCCAAAAGCGCCAAACAGAACTACCTAGACAGTAAAACACAATTGAGTGTGTTGGGAGAACAGGTTTTTATAGGAGATGTTTTCGGTAATTAGAGGGGCCAGCTTAAAAAATAGATAGTCAAACCCCACAAACAACTGCACTGCAACAAACATTAAGCTCAGATTGCAACCCACAAATGCAAGGAGATTAGCATTAAGGGCATATTTTTCATTCTTAACTTACCCCTTTGTACCTAGGTATTGCAGCCCATGGGCACCCAGTAGGCTGAGACTTTGTCATACTTACGAGTGTTGGATTGTACCTAGGCCCAGCGTACAAAAATTAAATGCAGCCAAGCAGAAGGGTAAAAACTTAATATTAAAGTGGTTGTTCGGATCATATTGATCTTTCCTTTTTGTTTTCTTTTTCTTTTTAACTATGACTTGAATCAGTTTTGATTCTATTTGTAAGTGTTTTCTTGTTGGTAGAAAGCTGCCATTTCTGTTGCATTTTTCTTTGGCATTACCTAGAAAGTCTGAGCCGTGGTTTACAGCCTTCCTCTGCAGGTGATGTAGGGTTAAGATGGTATTTTTAAAAAAAAAACCATTTCACTTGTATTGTTGCATGATGGTTAATAGCTGATTTGGTAATGACACTTCTCTCCTATATTAATTTTGTGTTTGTAAGATGTGCATATTGCTTTGCAGAATAAAAAAAATGTTTATTCCGTTCTCTCTCTCAAACCAATTCCTTGTGGATGTTTCATAAATCATCTCTCTTTAGGCTGTGTGCAACACAAGGGAATTTGTTTTGACAGTGCACAGTAGTCTGGAATTTCAAACCCTGTTTTGTGCGTATGCTCCAATAAACACTTCAGTTTAGACTTTAAAAATGTGTGTCGTGCAGGAGGGGAGATGGCTGTTTTGATGTCCAGCATGATAAAATGCAGCCCTCATGACACTGAGACCCATCTAACCCAGATATTTCTCTTGTGCTTGAAGCTCTGGTGTCCTGCTGTGCGGTTAAAGGTAGATCGGCAAGCTTCAGACACTCAGTACAGATTTCTGCACTGAAAAGGTAACGAGGGCTAAGATGAGAAATGCCTGGTGGGGGAGAGGAAGCAAATAGCTTTAGGTACCTTTGAGATAGTTAGTGCAAAACAGGACAATTTCACGCCTCAGTAAGAATTTTTTTGTCGTGACAGTTTCCGTTTAAAAGTTAGTCTCTTTGGCTACATTTTCCTGTAGCACTCTAGATTGCTTCCTTTTCAGAGCTCTAACAGCTGGGACAGTGAAGCCAAAATGGTCATTTTCCATCTTGTCACTTTTGCTGTCTGGTTCTCGAGCCATACACGAGCGCATGGATGTGCTGTTTGGCGGGCAAGAACAGCAGTGAAAACCTCGACATCCAAACGATACCATTTGTGAGCACTTTGTCTAGTCCCTTCACCCATGCTTGTCACTATGTTTTTGCACATCTATAAACATTTTTGCAGCTTTTTGGTATACTCTTTCCGGATCACTTGTCTTATGCCAGAGGTTTTCAAACTGGGGAGGCCCCTCTGGAGGTAGCATGGAATGTATTCTGGGTGGGATGTGAGAAGCTTGGGGGTGAGGGAATTAATGCACACCATCTTACCCACAGCAATGAATAACTAGCAAAGCTAATTCCTGCAGATCCCCAGATGGCACTGTCCATTTTGACGGATTTCTGTTAAGCTTGCATAGCATTATACAAAGTCATTGCCATCTGTGTGTTAATCCATTTTGCTATGACACAGCGTGCACGTTTTATTATAAGCATCGACCACAGTCGTGGTTTTGCGTGTGCTCGTATTACAGTGGATTGTTGGCTTTGTTTGAATCAAGGCCTTAGCAATTTTAACATGTAGTGAGAGTTGCATGTTGGGTTGTGTACTTTGTGTGGCAGGAGGGTGGGGGCATAGACTACTACAGACTAACAGAAGGGGAGTGTGTTCAGATAAGTTCGAGAACCACTGTCCTGTGCCATTATAAATGAGGCTAATATTGGAGGTGGAGGATGGGGAAATGCTGATCTGACTTAAAATTGAAATGAAGCGTTCTGAGCCAAGGAGTGGAATTTTGAGGATTTGAGGCTAATTAGTTAGTTGTGGTGATGAGGGTCAGAAGAGGGGAGATTTTTTTTTTTGCCGGAAAGGGAAAAGAGAAAATTTTTTGGCATAAAATAAAGTTCTCCTTTAAGTGATCCTTTATATGGACTTGCTGCCTGTTCGTACACTACAATTTTGGATAATGTTGACTACCTGCACAGTAACTTCTGTCACAATGTAACACAGTTTAAAATCTGTTGAATTACTTCTATTGACCTGAAGCTTTAACCGAGAGTGTGTCTTGATTCGGTGAGGAACAGACGTCTCTTTGATCCGGTTTGCATGCTTCATACTCCCAGAACTGCAGTTAAAACCGTCTGGAGTTCTCTTGCTGGCTTCTGGGGCTCCAGTTTTGAGAGCTGGCAGACGGGCTCTCTCTGGGCTAATCTACACACCCCAATTGCACTCATTTAGTTCAGTTGCTGTCGCTCCTGTGTGTCAACCAGGCCTCGGTAGTGTCCCTCCCTTTGGCGGGCCCCTAGAACCGGAGTCTGGCCTTTGAGTTCCAAGGCCAGGCCTGTATATTTTGATACGCTCTTGGTTGTTTCTCCTCCATCTCCACCTTGTGAATCAGACGGTGGCGTGTTCTCTTTCCCTGCAGTAATCTCCACTGTTACGCGGTGAGCAGCTTGCGTAACTGAATGCCTAAGAGAGGCCTCCCTGCCATAGGCATGGCCTAAATTATTTAACTGAGTGAGACCTTGCTCCTAGCATGGCTCCAGGGAACTTGAGGGAAGGATAGAAATGGCTGTGTCAGTTGGTTTCTGTTCATGTATACGGGTATAGAGCAAAGAACTTGTTCAGCCTGCCTGGATCCAGTTGCAAAACCCTCTTTTCTGTCTCTGGCGCAGAGGAAGACTGAACAGCACCTCATGTTTCAGCTGGGCATCACACTAGGGCAACAGTGCAGGGTAAAAGGGACTCCATCCAATCAACCAAAGCCCAGGCACTGAATGTTTGATGAGCACTGGAAAGCCCATCTTGCTTGAGTGGGGCATAAAAAAAACTGTCATGCTCTGGCTTATTGTGCATGTAAGCTATCAGCAAATGTAACACCCCCTGTATTATGTAAAAGAATGTTAAAGAGCTGGGCCAGCATCAGTCTCAGGGAGAGGAAGATCTGATAACTGTAGCAAGAACACTCCAGATAGCTTAGTGGTTTGAGCATTGGCCTACTAAACCCAGGGTTGTGAGTTCAGTCCTTAAGGGGGCCATTTAGGGAACTGGGGCAAAAATCTGTCTGGGGATTGGTCCTGCTTTGAGCAGGGGGTTGGACTAGATGACCTCCTGAGGTCCCTTCCAGCCCTGATTTTCTAAAAGAATTAAGTTTCCTAGAGCTGTCGTACTGGGGGATGCCTTGGTGGTGTATGATTCTAGTGTCACTGTCCTTGCCTATAGCCCCAACACCTATCTCGTCTAGTGCTAGGCTGGTCACTGTTGTAACAAAAAGATCTTCTCCTTCAGCCTGTGCTGAATCCTTTGTCCCTAGGCTGGTGGAGTGGGGGAAGCAAGGCTCTAGAACACGTATTCATTTGTTTTCCCTTTAAACAAACATACTTCTGTAACCAAAGGAGGAAGCAATACCATCTGGCAAATGAGCAAGTTTACTCAGTGAATTTCCTGGCAAGGCTTATGCTTCCTGGAAAAATAGCCTTGGTCTACAAACATCCCAGTATAATATTACATTTGTGTAACCTTGGAAGGGGAGCAGGAGGGGCTGGATTTCTCAGCAAGCATTTGGAAAAATACGTGACCGATGGTTTAATCTGGTCTATTGTAAGGAGGGTTTGTTTCAGTACATAAGAGAGGCAGAATTTTAATGTAGGCCCCGCGGCTGCCTCCTTCTGGCACATACTGGATTAAGCATCAGATGAGGAGCATATTCCATTGCTCTTGATATTCACCAGGGCTCCCCCTGGAGTGGGACAGATAGAGGAAGGGGTATGTGGGGAAGCTGGCTCCAAAAGGGGGGCTCCAAAAGGGATTCATTTTGTAACAAATTAACCCCGATGCTGTGTCCAGGCTATGAACGTTTTATAAGAAGCCCCACTAAGAGCAGTGAGAAATCCTGCAACGCTTGCTCATCTGGAAATCATGCCAAAGCCATGTTTACATTCAGATTACAGCAAACATTAGCAAGCTGTTCCACCAGTGAAGGAGAAGCACCATCTGCCACCAGCCAGGACGTTTCCATAATCAAATATTTTATCCCCCAATATTTTGATACTTTTGTGAAAACGAAGATAAGGACCACGTCTCTCTTTACAACAGGGCCCTTTTTTAGCAAATGCCTTATGCCTTCCACTCTCGTCTCACTTGCACATCAGCAGATCCGTTTGCACTTGCTGATCAGATTGGTTTAGTGGCCTGGGCTGCAGAGTTCATAAAGACTGTTTTGTAGAGTGGCCTAAGAGGACAAGCAAATCAGCTAAGACTGAAGGGTTGAATGCTATATGAGAGGATTTAAACTCTTCAAATGTGGGGACCTGAAATTAGGCAGCTTTTCCAGATGTGCTGAGACCTGACCTGCAGCTCCCACACAGCACCTCTGAAAAAACAGGCCTTCGGTGTAGCTGTCTAAATCTGGGTTACAATTCAAACCAAAGTAATACCAATTGTGATCTCTTGTTCACGGGCTTTGCAGGGCCTAATACGTAGTGCACAGGACTGGGACTCAGGAGACATGGGGGCCTGTGCTGGCTCAGCTACTGACCAGCTGCATGATCTTAGGCAAGTCACTTCACTGCTCTGTGCCTCAGTTTCCCCATCTGTAAAATGGGGCTGCTGGTACTGGCTTTTGAACAGTGCATTGAGAGCTACGGAAGGGAAGTGCTGTAGAAGAGTGAGGTGGAATTATGCACCTTGCACTTGTTAATGTCTGCTGCATATCTTTAATAATGCTTTGGCCTTAGAGTACTGTTCAGCTATAGAGCTCGAACCACTTGACCAAGCTGTCTAAGCATCATTGTCCCTGTTTTGCGGATGGGGAAATGAAGGCAGAGGAAGTTGGGGTGAGGTGGCTTACTATGCTCACAGACTCTCTCAGCTTCAAAACCCTGGTTTTATAATGCCTACTCTGTGTAATCATCTGGCCCAGGGTGCTTCCCACTTAAGAGGTCTCCAGAAAGTAAAACTTTTATTATGTAGACATTAATACTATCACCTCTGGCTGGGGCCCAGGTAGGGTGACTAGGTGTCCTGATTTTATAGGGACAGTCCTGATTTTTGGGTCTCTTTCTTGGATAGGCTCCTATTACCCCCACCCCCGTCCTGATTTTTCACACTTGCTGTCTGGTCACCCAAGGCCTAGGCTGTGCTGTCAGCTTGTATTTGCCCTTGTACCATGACTCCTGCACCTTGCTCTAACCAAGTGCCAGACGAGGCTGAACTGTGTAAATCTGAAGAAATAGTGGGGGGCATGAACAAAGCTGTGGAGCGAGCTCCCGCCCCCTTGGAGAGTACCTGCTGGACATCACTTAGCACTGCTTTTCAAGAGGAGATGAATGAGTTGCAGTGGGCTCTGCTTGAGCTTTCTGTCACGCTGGAAGGGGGAGATCTCTGAGGATCCTTTCCTTGCCCATCCCAGAGGGGAATCCTCTCCCTTACCAGTGTGACACAGCTACTGCTGAAGGGGAAGGGGGGCCAAGCATGCTGCAGATATGAGGGATTTGGGGCTAAACGATGTGGGGGCAAACCCAGTCTCTTAGGTCCCGGTCCCTGTCTCATCTCAGAGACCCCCTACTTCAGTGCTGAAGGGGCTGTGTCAACTCCAGCTCTTCAAAGCTATGGCCCAAGGACCTCTAGGTGCTACAGACATAGGCTCAAGTTCTCTGGGCTGCCGGAGCTGCAGTCAGAACAAGTCCAGGGGAAAGAGGGCTTTGAGTCATCTTCACATTCCCTTGCTAGGTCAGCACAGGCAATAGAAGCCTAGTATTTTCCACTGGCTGCAAATGAGCAGCAGGCAGTTCTGCCAAGCAAGGATCAGCTGGGTGCAGGGGCTCCCAAGGCACCCGTACTACCTTGGGGGGGCTAAAACAGGGTGGCGTAGGAGGGCCTCAACAGAGCTGAAGACCTGGCCCTAGATGTGTAGATCTCCGGTTACCCCGGTTGTCATCAGCCTACTGCAGGGACTACAACTAAAAATCCTGGGTGGCATTTTCAAGAGCAGCCAGCAGTGGCCTCACTGTTCCCAGGGGGCTCAAACCCTTGATTTCAGTGGGAGCAGCAGTTAGGCCAGGGCTGAGCACGTTAGAATATCCTAGCTCGTGTATGTGGCCCTTTGCTATTTGTCTGGGTTCCCCAGGCACTATAAAAAGACACACACACATGCTCTAGCAGAGAGAGATTTCGGCCTTTGCTCAGTCTGAACAGTAACGTTACCCCCTGGGCAGCCCCTCTGGCTGCTGCTGGTTAGACTGACACTGCCTCTTTCTCAGGTGCGGACAATAACCTCTGATTGCACCCAGGCCTGCCTGACAGGGAGGAGGGCACCAACTGAGCAGCACCTGAGTGAGCTGCCCACTATCGAGCCTCTCAGCTCCGGGGTGCTGGTTACTCTGGAAGCTGCTCACAACCTTAGCTGAGCCGTGGGGCTGTTTTCCTTACAAACTTTCCCAGGGTGGGTCAGGAGGTGAACTGGCTCTGGTTGGAGTTCATAGCCCAGCAAAGCAGCATTTAACACCCCAGTGGAAACTGGGAGTCCCTGGATTCCCTCTCCCAATATCTGAGCTGACTGCAGGCTGTAGCTTCCTGGGAGGTGAGTTCCCCTATGTGGGCCTGTGGAGAGCTGAGGAGAACGCAATTGTTGTGGTTTTGACAAAATTGTACTTCAAAATGAAGTCAAATGGGCTTTAAAAGGGCAGCCGGGTAGACTGAAAACTGATAGGCCCCTAACCCAGTGGTTCTGTACTGTGACCCCTTTCGCCCAGCAAGCCTCTGAGGGTGACACCTCCCCCATTATACAGTCATTTTCTATATGTTTAACACCATTATAAATGCTGGAGGCAAGGCAGGGTTTGGGGTGTGGGCTGACCGCTCATGACCTGCCATGTAATTACCTCATAACCCCCTGAAGGGTCCTGCTGCCTAGTTCGAGAACCTCTGCCCAAACCAAAGGGGAATGCTTGGTGGTGGGGAGCTGAATTGTGAGGGAGCCAGTGTATCATATGGATTAATGTTCAATCCAGTTTTATTTACCACTGTTATTAATGAACTGGAAGAGAGTAAACAGCCGGATAATGAAATCTGTAGAGGAAATGGGAATTTCCAGTGTTACTGAGATGAGAACTAGATTAGCAGGACTAAGAGACATCAGAAACATAACAGGAGGGGGGCATATTAGGGAGAGACCTCTGTGGGGAACTAATTCCAAACACCCCCCCTCAATGGTGGGCAGGCGAGAGCCATAGGAAATAGTGATGCAGGAGGGAGAGTGGGTTGCAAACTAGATATGACTTTTATAGTGCAATATGGTAACGAGAGAGGCTGGTACAACTTTGGGTTGCTTGCATACAAGGATGATATCCCAGAGCAGGGAAGTCATAGACTTTCCCCATGTAGCTCCAGTGTAGTTGCCTGTGGAATATCGAATTCGGTCCTGGGCACCTCTCTACCAGCAGACAGGTGTTCAGAGAGCAACAGAAACAATCGCTGGGGCTGGATGATCTCATTTCTCAGAAGAGATTAAAAGAAATCGATCAATAGGCTGGCTAAGCAGCGGCTAGGGGATTCCTCAGCTGTTTAGGGTGGTCTAATGTATATAATGGGGGCGGGGGGGAAATGTCTCCAGGTCAGGAATACGCTCCTGACAGTGAGGGCCTATCAGAATGGTCTCAGACGGGGACCATTACATCACCCTTGAGAGAGGAGAGGACAAACCGGGAGTAAATGTTCAGTAAGGAGCAGTGCCGCAGTGGCTTCTGAACTAAACAGGATCCAGTGGGGGTCTTTCACCTCTGACTTCTCTGAGGTGAAAAGAGTGAGGGGTCCTTGATGCACCTTAGAGACTAACATTTATTTGGGCATAAGATTTTGTGGGCTAAAACCCACTTCGTTAGATGCAAATGTGTTAGTCTCTAAGGTGCCACAAGGACTCCTCATTCTTTTTGCTGATCCAGAGTAACTCGGCTACCACCCTGAAACCGGTTCTCTGAGGTGAAATCTCTTGCATTGCCACTCTGTCTTGTATTAATGTGGGGGGGGGCGTTACGCTTCATGGCCGCTAGGTGGCGGTAGGGCTCTATTAGGTACCTCTGGGCTGGCAGTGTAAATTCTGAGTTGTAAGTAGTTCTGGACAGCTGCCTTCTCGTATTGGGCTGGGTAGTTTCGTTGGCTGATAGGTCTTCTATAATCTGCTTGCTGCATGGTTTGCTGTGCCTCTCAGAATGATCTATCTGATGTTATTAGAGGCCATGTTGTGCTTGGCGCTGTACATGCAGAGTAAGAGACTGTGCCCAGAGGAGGGTACAATTGAAACAGATGACTGGTAGGAGGGAAACAGAGGCTCAGGGTGGGATTCTCCTTGGGTCATGCAGGAGGTTGGGAGTTGCGGGAGTGGTGCCTGTTGGCGGCAGTGCATGGAGACCCCTTGCTCCCCTGCTTAGGAGCTGAGGTAAGCGCCTGCACCCAGCACCCAAACTTCCTCCATAGCCTGCCCCCTGCACCCCATCCTGCTCCTCAACCCTCTGCCTTGATCAAGGTACCTCACTTTATTTTCATTTACTTCCCATTACTTATAATATAAGAGGAGGAGGAGGAAGGAAAAAAGAACGAAAAATGGGAAGGAAATGAGACTGTTCTTTTTCTTGGCTGGGCCCTGGGGCGGGGGGCGGGGGTGTATGTGTATCAAAATGAAGCTGTGCGCAAGGCCCCACTAACTCTAAATCCACCACTGTCCCCTGGGGGTTTTGCAGGAGTGGGGATGTTAGTGCTGCAGGCCAATTACATTCTTGCATCCTGCAATTCCCTGTGTGGTTTCAATTGGGCATCACCGATTTGTTTTCACTTCCTGTGCTAACCTCTAGTGTTGCAGCTTAAACAAGTGAGCTCTGCTCCCTTACTGTGCCACTCTCCCTGGGATATGCTGAGGCCATTAGTGTCTGCAGAGCAGGTCTGGGGTTAGAACAGCACAGATAGACCATCCTGTCCCAAAACGACATGCTACTGCCCCTTCTCCAAGTGTCCTAGATGTCTGCTTGAAACTTACCACTTCCCCCAGTGTGCTTGCAACCCATTTACTACTCTGCTCAGCGAGCTGTGATGCATGCTGATGCTGACTGGAATGAGCCATCTTATATCTCCTGATTACCCTGCACAGATTTAGGAGCCACTTGAATTAGTTTTGTTGTCTCATCTTATGTTGCCTGGGAGAGACCCCCATACTCCTCAGTAATCTGCTCTCAAACCCCTGCGAGGAGCAGAGGGGAATGACTGTGTTTGTGGCATATCCCCAGTGACTTTGATTTGTGGCAGAACCAAGGCTCACCAGAAATGACTTCTCTCAATACCTAGGAGGTGGAGGGTGCCTATAATGTTGTGACCAGTGTAGGTACAGCTGGGGGGTTGATTTATTGTGCTGGCTGCTGTACAATCACCAAGAGCTCATTCAGGTGTGGGTTAGCCTGCCCGTTGCCAGGTAAGCAGACACATCTTACCAATAACCAAAGGACAATGCAAGGAACCACCTGCTGTGAAGTCTGTTTCCCCTCTCCCCAGCTGGTGGGCTGCATAAACTGGTTTGATGAGGCTCAGGAGTTGCAGGGAGGCAAAGAGCTTTGGGCCTGACAGAAGGACAGGCCTTACTTTACCTCCAAGCTTTGCTTAGCCAGGGGAAGGGAGAAGCCTCTTGCCTTTGAGACCTCAGTGTGTCAGGCCAGGACAGACACCACGTGATAGCCACAGTGAAATGATTTCAATAATTAGAGGGTGGTGAGGTGTGACCAGGGCCGGTGCAACCATTTAGGCAATCTAGGCAGTCGCCTAGGGTGCTGGGATTTGGGGGCGCCATTTTCTTCGGCAGCAACTGTGGCAGCCAGATCTTTGGCTGCCCCGGTCGCCGCTGGCATTTAGGCAGAGGGGAGCTGGGGTAGGGGATCGTGGGGAGGGGCGCCTGCAGCAAGGAAGGTGGGGGGGGCAGCATGCAGGGGAACTCCCCGCCCCAGCTCACCCCTGCCCCACCTTCTCCCCGAGCACGGCGTGGCTGCTTCACTTCTCCCGCCTCCTGCCACAAGCCTGGGAGGCAGGTGAAGTGAAGCAGCCACGGCGTGCTCAGGGAGGAGGCGGGGCAGGGGTGAGCTGCCACAGGTGGGGTGCTTCAGGGTGGAGGAGGGGAGCTGCCATGGGGGAGGGGGCTCGGGGACAGGGAGGGTGCAAGGTCGAAGTTTTGCCTAGGGCGCGAAACATCCTTGCACTGGCCCTGGGTGTGACAGCCTCTCTTTTCAGAGGGTGTGTTTCCTTACGAGACGCAAGCGTTCCTCCCCCTCCAGCAACTCCAGCTACTTGTTACCTGTAGTGCGAAGGGTGAAGATGCCAGGAAAACATTTTATTTTACAGGCTCTTTGGTAGTGTGGCGCAGAGATGACTGAAGCCGTGTTGGCTACGTCTGCCACATCTCATCGACCTGTCAGCTGCGCCATCGCCCATCACAAGGCAGTTTGTCTGGACATGGGTGATGCCCCTGTTACTGCACCCTGAGCTTTCAAACTCCGCAATTCTCTTGCACTGTGGGTGTAGAAGCCTAGCAAATAGAGACGCTGGATTATTCTGTGTGGCCTGAGGGAAGGGAAAAGATCCAGTCTCAAGCTATGGCATCTCCTGCTGGAGAATTGGAACTGAACAGTAATGCAACATGGCTCCGCTTTATAAACCCAGGAGTGGCCCTGAAAGAGGGGGGAACAAAGGTGCCCAAACTGAGGCCCCGCCCCCTGCACCACCTTTTCTCCTTCAGCTCCTGCCCCTGTTCATGCCTCTCTGCCCCCACCCCATGTCACTTGGCCTTTTGGCCAGTAAAAAGTGGGAGGGCCCCCTGGCCTCCCCTGCTCCAGCACCCCTGTATAAACCCCGGGTCGCCCAGTGTGACTGCGCAGGGCGGACTTGCTCGGTGCATGAGGTGAGTCAGCTCCCCCTGCCGATATTGTCACGTCACTGACCCTGGCTGCAGCTGCTGAGAGACCTGCCTGGCACTATTCTGCTGCCCATCATTGAGAGCAGCCGTGATGTCCGTTCTTCCTCCTTGTGCCTGTGACTGGAAAGCACATTCTCAAAGGCCAGCCACCAGCACAATTCCCCATCTCCTTTGTTTTATAGAGTTCTAGCCCGAGTCCTCGTAACAGGGTCCCGGGGCAGGTGCACAGCTCCCAGGGCAGGTGCAATTTTGAACAGCAAGAGTAATTCACCACTGTAACGATTTTAAGACCCTGTAGGCGAATACCAAGCGCCACAAGCCATCCATTCGCCCCTCCCCTCTAAGTCACTTTTCCCTCAGGGCTGCAGTGGATAGCACCCGCTGAGGAAGGGATGGCTCAAGCATTAGTATTGTCCCCTACCGGCAAGGTTTCAAAGCAGCGACTGCTGGGGGCTTCTATACAAAAATGGAGCTGGGTGAGACAGGCAGAAAATAATTGCCAGCCAAGAGGCCTCAGTCTGAAGCTCTGGCGGAGACCAGCCCACGTGAAATGCAGGCCACGTTTCTTTGAGTTAATGAACAAACTGACTCAGGCAGCCGGGAGATGCCAATAGAATAAAAATCAATGCCAGAGAGAGCCAGCCCCACTTGAGGGAGGGGCTTGGCGCCTGTTAACCCATTAGCTGGATGTTTGAGGTTGTGGCTGATGAAGACATGGGTCAATTTCAATTAGCGTTTGGAGGGGTAAGAAAACAAAAACATTGTGACTGATGCTAAGGCTGCCCCCTGCAGGCTTCTGAAGTGTTCGTGCTGCGTTTTACACAGATGGGCTGTGCTGGTTTAGAGGAATGACTAACCCACTTGGGCAGGGTCAGTCATGGTTTTCCAAATCGTGGGATTCCTGTCAGGGGACCGTCACATTACGGTGATAGCTGCTGAGCTGTCTGTCTCTTTCCTGGGTCAATAGGCAAGGGCAGTCCTGTGAGGACGTGTAAGTAGGGTCACATGCCTGTCTCGGCGATTCTCCAGGTCCAGCCGTGTTTCCACATCTCAGCGTATGACTCTACAGCAAAGAAAACCCAACGGCTGATCCATGCCAGCCCGCTCAGGCTGCTGGGCTGTTTCATTGCTGTGTAGACTTCCGGGCTCACGTTGGAGCCCAGGATTGAGGCCCTTGCAAGGTTCTGGCCTATGCCTGGAAGTCAACACAGCAATGAAACAGCCCCGTAGCCTAAGCCCTGCGAGCCTGAGTCGCCTGGCCCGGGCTGGCCCGGGTGTCTAGTTGATATGTAGACAGTCCCTTAGTATCTAGGATTCTATTATTATTATTTAATGTTTCTATTGTGGTAGCGCCTAGAAACCCATCAGTTTGTACCCTACCTGTCCCAGCAGGGCCCCAGACACTGTTTTATCAGTTGTACATTTCCCCTTCCTCGGTGCCATTTTGAGGCACTGTCCTCCGCTGAGAGGAAAGGGGGAGAGATTAAATCCATCTCATTCTGAAACAGCCTGAAAGACGCGCTAAAAACCTCATTTCCCAACTGCGCCCTGCCTGCTATCTCGATGGCTTTGCTCAGGGAACATGCTAACACCTTCCCCGCGAGAAACCCACATGACATCTTGGTCATGCTATTGGATCCCCATGGAACAGCTTTGCAGAAATCAGAAGTATTGTAAAAGGTGTTTTTAGAGACTGTGTTAAAGAAACAGCTGGGTAAATTTCTTACCAAAGGGCAGGCTAGGCAATGTTGGCATGGAGAAGAAATATCTCATCTCTGGCTAAGTCTGCACTATGGAATTATTGTGGTAGAACTGCGGGACTCAAAGGTGTGAAAAATCCACACCCCTGAGCGACAGTCAGTGCTTGTCGCTGGGAGAGCTTCTTCTGCCAACAAAGCTACTGCCTTTCGCAGAGGTGGATTAACTCTGCTCTCTCTCATCGGCATACAGTGTCTTCACCAGCGAGCTCTGGCTGTGCAGCTGCGCTGATGCAGCTTTTTCAATGTAAACCTGCCCTCTGTCCAACCAGCCAGGAGGCACATTGAGCCAAGAACGGGGCTGATGCACCTTCATTTTTGTGCCAATGTGCAGTGTTTTAAACAACAAGTCCTAATTCTGGTGCATGGGATTGTCTCTCTTGGGTGCCAGAACAAGAAACAGAAGGGAGACATGTGGGTGCATAATATGCATGGGTGGGTGTTTGCAGACAGAATCACAATTTTCTGGGACTGTTGGAGTTTTGACATGTGCTGATGCGCCACGTATGACTTGAGAGGTCTAGGTGGAATTAAGAAGTAAACAATGTCACTTCATCACATCTCTCTATGATTGACTAGACACGAGAAGAAAACCCCTTCGGTTAGACCCTCACGACTTACAGGAAATGAAATAAGGCCCACCACAAAATGATTCCTTCACCATGATCTATTGTTCCCGTTAAAGAATGGTAGCACTTCCCGCCCCACCATCATGCAATCTAAGTACTTCCAGTGCTGGGGGATGGTTAATTTTTTGCTATCAAAATTCATAACACAAAATAGACGTGAAAGGACTATACACCTGTCATGAAGAATTTGAAATTGCTTCTCTGACACAGTAAATAGAAGTGTGTAGCAGTGTGTGTAACATGAACAGGCAGGCTGGTGTGGAAAGCACAGCTTTATCTCTGTTTTTCTTAGATTTCACTTAAAAAATGTAACTGTAATATATGCTCAAACCAGCGAGGTCTGCCTTGTGGGAAAGATGATGGATAACACACATGACTAGGACCCTGGGTTCTAATCCCAGCTTAGCCACAGACTTCCTGATTTTGGATATGTGTAGCCTGTGCCTCAGTTTCCGATCATAGGGCAAATCTGATTCTCCTATTCATGATCAGTGATACTCTAAGGTTTGCAAGCGGCTCTTTTTAATCTCTCCTTTGCAGCACGTGATATTAAAACACTGTGTAATTTAATTATTGACCAATCAGGATGCATTTACTATGTTATTAGCCAATTGTATTTGATGAAATAACACTTAGTCAGTCATTTTGCTGTGAGAATACCATATAAAAACTAAATATTTCACCATCATACTGTTTAAATGTGACTATCTAGGACTCTAGGAAATGAAACAATGCACTGATATGACATTTTGGGTAATGTGGATCACTAATTTGGCTCCTTGAACCCCTATGGTCTTAGTATCCCCACAAGATCCACATAGGTAATCGGGTGGTGCCTTTGTGTGTTACTGAGATGTCCTGTTGTCTGTCAGATCTGCAGGCTCCTTTTCTGGAGTGTTTTACACTGGGGCAGTTTGAATTACAAATGTCTCTAGATGCACCATTAAGACCAGCAGTATTTGGTATTTCAGACAGTGCTCTGGGTTAGATCTGTAATTGCCAGCTGTTACATGCATAGACCGAATCTAAAACCACAAAAAAGACATTTTCAGAGCATTTTGTGTGGGGGCAGCTAGGAGTTAAGATGCCTCTTGATTATTTCAATGAAAAAGGTGGCAGAGAGAGATGAAGCTGTGGCATCTTACACCTTGGGGACACTTCCCTTCCAAGGGTTGGTTTTTTAGCAGATTGGTTTTGGGGCGTCAAGGCATTCAGCTCCTGCTCCCTCCCCCACTAGATCAGTAGGGACTGAATGTTTCAGCAGCCAAGTCAGTAACTGAGTGGACATGCAAACTGAACTCCCCACCTGCTCTTACAAGGGCTTTCTCTAGTGGCATCGTGACAAGGCCACACGGGGAAACATGGTGTGTTGACACGGCAGCATGGGGAAATGTGGCACTTCTGCCTATGCTGTGTGGCTCTTCCACCTCCAGAACTGTCAGCCCAGTGGCATCTTTTACTAGCGCTGAATTCATGCCAACTGAGGTGAAATATTAAGGGCCAGATTCTTACCCCTGGGAATTACTGGCATGAAGGGGACCCTCTGCCTGGATCTGCCCTGTCCTGCATGGTGGTGTGTTTGGAGGAAAAGGGAAACCAACCATGCGGCGAGATGGCTGTGATGGTCAGTGTCTGTGGCTGACTGGTAACCAGATGAGATGATCCTAGGCAAACCTCAAATCTTACGCCTTCCTCTGGGTTTCCTATAGATGGGGCTAATGGGTTTTAGTGAGTAAAATAGTGGGACTTTGATAGCTGCTTGTAGGGGTTGAAGACCGCTGAAAACTGGGGTGTGTCAAGGCCTAGTTCAGTGGTCCTGCCCTAGGGCCTCACTGTTGACTTCAATAGAAATCAGTTAAAAAGCTGTTACCCTCCCAAGCTCCAAACTCCGGATCTGGAGCCACCCATTCCCAACGTGGTCTTTCTTGTTGATCTGGCTGAGGGCAGGAGCATTTCCAATTGAGCTCTGAGGTGTTCAGATCTAGGAGTGTGTTTTGTTTCCCTCTCTAAATACAAACAGTGCGATTGCCACCTGGAAGATTTAGCTTCCTCGCTCATTTGTCAAAGAGAGTAAATTCTGCTCCAAGGAACTGTGGTTTTTATTTAGATTAAGGCCGAGGAGACGAAGCTGGGGAAAGGCCATTGAATTTGGTCTGCACTCTCACCATCTGGCACATGCATAAGCCTCTCCTGGATCTCTTGAGACTCTTGTTTTTGCAAATTGCTTTGGGGATGAAGCCTGGTTTCCAGCATCCATCACACTGGGGGCTGAGGTCAGGGTTGCTGAGAACTGCACTAAATTCAAGCATCTGCATTAAAAGTTACTCTGGCAGTGTCATCTTGCTCACAAAGGATGGCTCCAGCCAGCAGCCAAAAGTTTGAAAAAACTTTTGGTTTGTCAGCCCTGCCAGCGATGATGGCCAGGAATCTCCTTGCCCTTCAAAGGTGCTAAAGTGGCTGATGTTATCTCTGTACCAACAACTCAAGGGTGGAGTTGCTGTGGGAAGGAGGGAGGGGAGCTGAGCTGTCTCCTGGATCTCCATTAGGAGTAAAGATTTTCTACTGGAGATTTTTACCTTTGTATTTGGCAGTGGTGCAACCGCTGCTGGAATCCTGTGTCCAGTTCTGGTGGCCACAGTTCTAGAAGGATGTTGATACATTGGAGAGGGTTCACAGAAGAGCCACAGAAATGATTAAAGTATTAGAAAACTTGCCTTATAGCGATAGACTCAAAGAGCTCAATCTAATTAGCTTAACAAAGGGAGGGTTAAGGAATGACTGAGGGTATAGTATTTAATAGTGCACCTATATACCATAAAAGGCACCTATATCCCAAATGTAGCACCCACATATTGTAGAGTGACACCTGTATGTTGTAAAATGGCACCTATATACCATAGACTTGGCACATGTACTGTAATATAGCATTAGAATTGGCTGAAAAATTTCCAACTGACCATTTTTCTGTTGGAACATGTTGATTTCAACACAAACATTTTTGGGAGTGGGAAGACCCTAAGCAAAGTGTTTCGATCATGGAATGGAACATTTTTTCAAGATGACCTTTCATTTCAAAATTTGATACATTTATAAATTGCAATATGAACATTTTTAAATAAATTGATATCAATTAACTCAAAACAAATTTTTTGTTTAAAAGTTTTTGTTTAGCAGGAAAGGTTGAAACTGTACATTTCATTCCAATACCGAACAAAAACAAATTCTGCATTTCCTGCTAAAACATAACTCTTTTCCACAAAACTCTACACAACCTTATAGATGTTCAATTGCACGTTAAGGGTGATTTGATCAGTCTGTAAGTACCTACACGGGGAACAAATATTTAATAATGGGCTCTTCCATCTAGTAGCAAGAGTAATGAACCAATGGAACAATTTACCAAGGGTTGTGGTGATTCTCCATCACCGACCATTTTAAAATCAGGATTTGATGATCTAGAAGATACACTCTAGGAATTATGTGGGGGAAGTTCTCTGGCCTGGGCTATACAGGCAGTCAGACTAGATGATCACAAAGGTCCCTTCTGGCCTTGGGATCTATCTGTGCTGGCAGCTGGGATTATCGCACCAGGCACAATATAACTGACTGTGTAGTTACAGTATATACCATATGGATTCTACTTAGTGTGTATTTCTTAGTCTGAGTGCGAGCCTGTTGAAGTCGGTGGTAACTTTACGCTGACTTCAGTGGGTTTTGCATTAGGCTTTTAGCACTTACACATACCCAGTGACCGCATTCAGGAATTTAACACTGTTTGGTCCTTTGATTCTCTCTAAGGTTCTCATCCCACCCCCACCACTGTGCTATTGGATAATGTGGGAACGTGATTTTTCCAAAAGAGAACTGCATGTGTCTGTGTGTGAGAGAGAAAATTACCTATAGGACCTGAGCCTTATTTACGCTGGGGCCCTTCTATACTATGCTGGCAGTGTAAAGAGACTTTCGTGCAAATGAGAATTAAAAACACACAATCTTCACCCTTGGTTCTGCATTTTCCCTACATGACAGGGTGAGGGAAGTTCAGATTTGGATCTGGGGTTTTGGTTTGGGACCCATTTATAGTGTCATGATCTTTCTTTAAAAATTAATATTCATATTGCAATGAGGCCAGAGACCACAATGAGGACTGGGGTCCCATTATGTAATGTGACCTACAGAGACAGAGGTGGATGCAGTCCCTGCCCCGAAGAGCTGATGCAGAAGACACGTAATGAAGAAAGTGGGAGAAGGGATACAATGAAATATGTCTGAGCTGAGACGGAAATGAACGTGAGTTGTGTGCCTAAACCCTGAAATTGGCTGTGGGAAGCTCAACCCTAAACTTTTAGTGTGTGTGTGTGCGCCCATTGGGATGTTAAAATGACTATCATAAGCAGACCAACTGCTAACTATCCCCATCTGCCCCAGTTGATCCACTGTAAACTGGCTGATTTTTCTTACAGGCAAAGAATGTCCTATGTGTATTTTTTAAAGGGTTCATGGTTATTTCTCCTCCTCCCTCTCTCTTCTGTTAAGACAAGAAAAATAATCCTATATTCTTAAGAAACAATAGTAGCTACATTTTTTCCTGGTGATTTCGAAGGATTACATACCATCTGCTCTGTGAAAGCTGTGACCGGCACTGCCTTGTCTGCTTCAGCTGAATTCCTACCCCCACCTTTCGTATTTCCACACAGTAGTTTGGCATTTAATATGCGGTAACATCTTCCTTTTGTGAACACATTTTCCATCTGTGCTTTATTATTCAGACCACCTCAAGGGAATTTCAAACTACTCCCCCCCACCCCCCCTCCTCCAGGAAACCAGTTTTTTCATGTACAAATGTATCAGCTGCCTTTAAGTTCTGGTTAATTAAGAATTCCACCTTCCCTTCACCTTCTGATTCATTAACAATGTGAATTGGACAATCAAGTATGGACGAGGCCCCGAGGACAAACCTGGCGAGCCTTCTGTATGGTATGGGCTCCAGTTCATGATGGAAGATGGAGGAGGAATATTCAGTTCAGGAGACACTCTCACCAGTGAAGATTCAGAAGACTATGGGAAGACATTGTTTCATGCTCATTGGCTGTAGCACTTAGTCTGAATACTTTCCGTCCTTTGTGTCTAAGGATAGGCAGCATGTTGATACCCTAATATGGTGGTTCCCAAACTGTACTAGACTAAAAACCTCGAGTCTTATTCTCTGCTGCTTGGCACCATTTGGGACCAAGGCAAAATGGGTACAAAATGCCACCACAGCAGAATGGTAATGTGTTACACTCATTTTGCACACGGGTGATGGAGGATCGAGCCCCTTGTCTGTGTTGCCCAGATCCTCTCGTCTACCATTCAGCAGCAGGAACTCTAACTTTTAATGGGAGCTTGGGTTGTACTGAAGGAAAAAGGTGATGATCAGATAACACTGTGAGATGAAGGCCATGTAACTACCTAGCTCAGGGATCGGCCACCTTTCAGAAGTGGTGTGCCGAGTCTTCATTTATTCACTCTAATTTAAGGTTTTGCGTGCCGGTAATACGTTTTAAGAAGGTCTCTTTCTATAAGTCTAGAATATATAACTAAAGTACTGTTGTATGTAAAGTAAATTAGGTTTTAAAAATGTTTAAGAAGCTTCATTTAAGATTAAATTAAAATGCAGCGTCCCCCGGACCAGTGGCCAGGACCCAGGCAGTGTGAGTGCCACTGAAAATCAGCTCACGTGCCACCTTCGGAACGCGTGCCACAGGTTGCTTACCCCTGACCTAGATAGAGATCACAGGGAACTAGGATGTGGAGCAGCTCCATGTATACGGGAATGGGAAGTGAGCACTGGTGGTGCACTGTCTCCCTACCTTGTACTTCATTATTCTGGGGTGGAGGGGACCCACTGTACAGTCACACAAGCCTGAAGTACCTGTTGGAGCTCCCAATTGTGGAGCCTGGCTTTTCAGCTCCAGTTGTAGAGACTCTTGCTTTTAGATCTGGAGGTCCCCAGCTGAATCCTTGGTATCAGCTAAGATGGCAGCCATCGCAGTGGCTCTTCTCTTTAGCAGGAGAAAAGACTGTTTTAAAGGTGCCAACTTTCCTGATATTTTAAGACTAAAATAAACCAGGTGAAGCAGCCTTTCAAAGCTTGACTATCCCAGTCACTAAGGGCGAGTGAAGGTTCTTTGATGGTCGTGGGATTTTTTTCCCCTCTTTTTGGATGAGGGAGTACAATTTCATTAACTTCATTGTCACCTGCTATGCCTGAATTGGTAAACTTTCCTGACCCTTCTCCTGTCTGTGACAAGTCTCCAGAGATGGACTCAAGCTGAAAAGTGCTGATCCAAGTTTCAAACACCCTTGAGTTTAGATCCAGGATGTTGAGACCCATTAATTTGTTCTGATCACAATTATGTCTTTATGGTCAAAGCAGCCAATGTTTTTGTCCTGAAACCTGGCCATGTGGCTGGATCATGAGACCCTATGCACGAACCAAAGTTAATAACAGGTAAGTTTCACCTTTGATGTATATGAAATGGTCAAACAGTTGATGTCAGTAACAGCCTGTGCTCTAACATTTAATGTTTTTAGCACATGAAAGAAAAAAGAATCTCAATGCAAGAAACAGATTGTGGGTGCTCAGCTCTGCTCTTAACTGTTCCTTCACTCTTGGAGTTAATGGTGCCAGGGCAGTGTGCATGCTTTCAACAGGTGGAGATGAGCAAACACTGTGCTTGGCACACTGCTTCAAGTAATTCCTAAACACTTGCCAGCAACAACATAACTGCTATGACACACTGAACCTCTCTGCTGAGGGCAAGGAACCCTTGCCTGAGCTGCATCAAGAATCATAGTGTGTGTGTTTTTTTCTTTTTTTTCTCTCTCTCTCTCCGTAATGATGAGCTCCTTGGGAAAGAGGCCACGTTCAACAGTTCACACTGCTCTGCCCTGTGTCCCGGGCTCCTAGTTGAGCCAACTAAAAGTAAACTTCTTGTGTCTGCATAACTTTAACTCTGATTTGCTGCAGTTAGTCCACAGTCAAGCTCCATCCCGTCTTGGAGCATGACTCCATAGTCTGTGATTGCCTTTTGAGGAAAAATGAAGGCACTCCTAGGACTGGAAGGGACCTTGATAGGTCATCCAGTCCAGTCCCCTGCACTCTATGCAGTGCTAATACTTCAGTGCCTGTACGTTCTTGGGTGTAATCTGAAGTTGTGTTTGGCCCTCCAAAGCCCTGAGCAGCTCATATGAAGTGCTGGGCTCCCACTGAAGTTACTGGGAAGCGAGGGCACTCAACGTTAGAGCTGCTCGGGAATTTTCCATCAGAATAATTTTCAGTTTTGCTGAAAACGGTTGATTTTCATCCAGGCAGATCTAACTGAAATATTTCATTTTATTGAACGGACTCAAAATTTTTTATTTAAAATCAGTTCATTGAAACATTAAACTGCATTTCCCTATCAGTGCACTGCATTATGGCAGTTGTGCTTTCGGCTCCTACTCTCTCTTAGGGGCAGGACTCCCCAGAGGATATCTCCTATAATACTATGCGTATTTCCCTTTGAATGAGCCATGTGGTATATCATGGGGGAGACATGATCCTGGGTGCATCTTGGGAAATGTAGTCCAGCTAGGGAGCCTGCCCCAAGTCAAGTGTGGGGCATCAAGGTCTAGAAATACAAGTCTTAGGAGGCAGTGTGCCACTAGGAAAAAATGTTGTTTGACATTGAACTGACTTGAAATGAAACACTTCAGATCAGTTCAATAAATTGGAATGAAACATTTCAATTTTAGGAATGTCAATATTTTGACACTTCTGAATACAAATGTTTCAGAACTTCTGTTCCACAATTATTATTTTTTTATTTCAATTTTTCATCCCAATTTGGGACAGAGGCAACTGTTGAATTTTCCCGAGGGGATTAGAAATTGTGAATTTTACTCCGCTCTAGTCAATACCTTGCAGGATCCAATTTATTTACAGTGTTGCCTACTGATCCTACCAGACAAAGAGGACGCTGAATGTCTCCTAACTAGAGATGGTGTCCAACCACACTCCCTGGCTCAGAATCCTGTTTGAACTTTGCGAAAGTTCAGCTCTGGACACCAATTTGTGGCGAGGGTCCCACCCCTCTTTAAAAATCACTCTGTTCTCTGATCAAACTGCACGCTCCGTTTGGAGAATGAAGTTAAACTGTGAAGAATGAGACCTGAATTTGCCATTAAAGACCACTTGACTCTGCTTTGAGGTAAAGTGGGCAGAACTGCACCGTAAATGGGCCTTCATGTAACTGAGAATTCAGTCCTAAGCTCCCTACTTATTTGGAACTTCTGAGACTAGTTTCTCCATAAAAGACAAAGGCAGTAATGACACCTAGGTTTGCTGGTGACTGGATTCTAGACATTGAGTTTACACAATCCAAGGGAGAGCTGTAATGTATTTATTCTGCCTGCATTTATTTATCTTTTGGGCACATCAAATTGCAGGAAGCCAAGCCTAGATTTTTTTTTTTTTTTTTTTTTTATAGCCTAGGGAACTGTATGTTTATAACCGGTGTGAAATTACCAGTAGATATGAATGGTGGCCATCCACCAAGGTTGATGAGCAAGTTTATAACCTGACTTTGACCCTTATCACAAATATTCACAAACCAGGCAAAGCAAAAAGACTTCGTTACAAGTACAAGATCTTAAGCAGCTTTGCACAAGTAGGATCTGCTTCTGAAAGACAAACCCGCAATTCAACTCCCCTTCTATCTCCCTGAGAGTTTGAGAGCGTAATGCCTGTTCTGTTCCCCTCTAAACAAAAGGTATCAGGACTTCAGTTTAGCAGTTCACTGTGAAAAATTGCAAATGTAATCTGGCTGGCATTGCTTTTACCATCCATCCGTCAGTGAGATTTGACATGGATAAAGCTGTGGAATAGCAGACACTTGATCTGAAACAGTAAGCTCCATCTGACTCACTTGTTACTTCTAAATGCAGAAAAGCATTAAGTTCAGACTGCAGCAATGCAGGGGTATAGATGGCTTGGGGGCATTGGTACTAATGGCATATGCAGCCCTTACTTTTTAAGTCATTGGTTCAAATCAGGAATGGGTCACTAATGCCCAAAATTCAGATGCTTGGTTGCTGGCTGCGTGCAGTGAGTGAGCGATCCAAGTTCAATGCCTAATGGCCTACAGCCATGTCCAAAACCCATTTAAGCCTGGTGCTCGGCAGCAGTACATTTATCATCTCGACAAGCTCCATCAAACATGCATTAATCTTTGAAAGAAATCAGCTAGTAAATAAATGAAATACGTAATCTGGAGACGCACGCACAAAAGACGGATTTGATAATGTGATGTTGAACAACGAATGATGGCAGTTCAAAAAGTTAGCTGCCAATGGGGTTGGGCTGTTTATTTTCAAAAGGGGAATGGATGGATGGAGTTTGCTGCTTCAAAACATTCATTTTTGTGTCATGGCTAGATGCCGTGAAACGTTTGGAAAGAGCGAACAGACACTCCTGATTATCTCCTGGGGTTCTGCATATTTCTTAGTTACTAGAGAGCAAGTGCCTGCAGCCTGCTTCTCTGCCCTCTGATGTGTTCCAGCTGATCTGATCAGTGCACTCCTCCAAGCAGAGGGCTGATTCTCATGCCTGCAATCTGGAGTAACTCCTCTGGAGTCTTTTGTTCCTGCAAATCATGTATAGGTCTTCCTGGGCATCAGTGAGCCTTCGGGCTTGCACAGGATAGAATGATGCTTCAGGTTTCTATAACACTCTCTTAATCCAAGAATCTTGAAACACTTTACAGATATTAATGAATCAAGCATTGCATGATCACCGTGCTGTCAGCAAATAGTATTAATGGCATTTTGAGAATGGATATAGCAAGGCACAGAGGTTTAAGTGACTTGCTCCAGTTCAGGGAGGAGTCAGTAGCCGGAACAGAATTTGGGAATCCTGCCTCTCAAGCCCATGTTCAAACCACTAATTTATATTCCCTCTCTAGCACCTACCTTGTGAACATCGAAGTCCATAGCAAACTCTGCTGTGGGCTCCAGAAGAGGAGCCCTGGAATGATGCAGCAGCTTTCTTCATGCAAATCTCCCCTTCCGTTAATAGTGGTCCCTGAAAAATTTTCTTACCCAGTTTGCTAGCTTGTATTTTATCTACTGTATATTTTCTTTGAGAGTTCATTATTTAATAGCCGCACATGTTTGCTTTTGCTGGCTAAAGTAAATGGCTTCTTTCTATATGTTGGATCGGATCTGTTTTTTTTTTTTTTTTTCTTCCAAGCCTTTTCCTGCATGGAGCTGAGATTCGCTATTGTATTTAATTTGTTTTCAGTGCATCTCCTGGAAGGTTTTAAAACAGTATTAAGTAGATTTTATCTTTGCAATAACATAGAGGGAAATCTAGATCCCATTGAAGTCAATGCCAAATAGGATTTTTGCCTTCAACGGGGTCAGAAGTTCACCCACAGGTGGTTCGTAGATTGGTTGATGCATATGCTTTTTAACTCTTGGCCACCAGTTCAAATCCAGCCCTGCTGGGGAGCTAGTAAGTGCATGACTCTTGTTTTTTAACCATCTGACTTCTCTTTAGTATGTGGGATGATGAAGACCTTGATCTAAACCCTGTTGAAATCAATGGGAGTCTTTCCACTGGCTTCCCTGAGCTTTTAATCAGGCCCTAATTAGCATATCTGAGCTCCTTACATGTGGTACTGATGAATATGTAGATACAGACATGAAATAGACAGGAGGTTTCCGTTCAAGTCACAAGTGGATATGAGGCCACGTTACAAGACCTCTAACAAAATTACCTTTCCTCCACCTCCCGTTGGAGGCCAAGGATTGAAGAGGCCCTGGACGCCGAGCTAGTCTCTTGCCCCAACTGCCAGGCCTGGAAGGAAGCTGCTCATCATGACCGCATTCTGCAGAATGTTCGAAGACTTCAGTATGGGGGTGGCTCTGTCAGCATGACAAACCTTGCTAGCACCAAAATTCCCCTGGAACAGAAGAATAATGCTCAGTAAAAACACAGGTCGACACTTTACTAACTAACTGGGGTAGTTTCTCCTCCATATCAAAACGACAACACTCTCTAAGCCCCGTTCCTATTTTTATTTATAAAAATATTTATTTCCCATATATAAAATATGGGAAAGAAAGACTCAGAAATATTTAGCAGGGACCTCCTGGCAGCTTTTGCCGCTGGCTTGAATTGTCTAAACAACTTTTGGCTGGTGTGTAAACAGAGCCTTCTGCTTCTATAAACACTTCATCTAAATTGTTGAGTGGGGAAAAAAGCTGAAGCGGTCACATGAAGGGAAGATTTATCACTTCCGTCAGCTTAAGCAATTTTGTATTCCTCCAGGGCTTGCAAGTTTGGACTTGTTTTGCTTGGGAAATGTGGGAGGACAGGGACAGTGGGTACTTGTGCTATTGCAGAAGACGGCATCTGCATGATCTCTGAGAGACTGGAATGCAATGGACGACCCCTTCGGGGATGTATCTCTTGACAAGAATCAACACACGCATTTTTAAACCTAAGCATGTATGAAGAGGAGGAATCGTCCCTACTTTGTCTAGAAAGAGAAGGCAGTAGGCTGATGCACAGGGGTTTACCCTCAGCCCCTATGAAACACCAGTGTGAGTTACGCCAGTGTGGTAAATCCCCTTGCATTGAACAAATGCTCCCTGCTGTCTAAACAAAAGAGATCTTTTCGTTTTTCTGGTGAGAATCAACCATTTTGCCAATGCCAAAAATCAACACCTGCTTTTATTGCAGCCCATTGCTTCCCTGAGGTGTAAAAGTAAGCTGGTGTATTCGGGGGACTCGTTCATGGTCAGTATTAAGTTTTCTTCTTGGCAAGTCCCAGTAAGTAAGGAACCAATGAGATGTTCCCTGGAATCATGGGTTGTTCTGAGAACTGCCCTCTGAGGGGAAGAAAGGAGATGGTGCTGCTTCTGGTCATGAGATCATGAGAAGCATATTGTGCATTATGGGTACAAGAATACTTTGAGATCAAATCAAAGTGCTTTACAAAGGTGGATAACAAAACTCTCTCTCTGTTTTGCAGGCAGTGAAATGGAACACAGAGAATTGAAATGACTTGCCCAAGATTGTCCCACAATAAGGCCAGGTGTGCACTAAAAACTTTTGCCGATTATAGTAATGTTACTTAGTGGTATTTTTTTTTTCTTTTATACTGGCAAAAACCCTAGTGTAGAAGCAGCAATTCTGGCAAAAAAGTGCTATTGCCAGTATAAATTGGGTCCACTCCAGGAGTATTTCCCCTTTGCTGGCACAGCTATGTTATACCACCAAACTTTTTTTCAGTGTAGACCTGATTTTGGTCAGCAGAATAGTCTGCTACAGTATCCACATCACCTGTGTTCTATTCCTGGCTCTGCTGCTGAGTTGCTGTGACCTTGGATGCTTTCTTGAACTTGGTAGCTCTGCAGTTTTAGAGGCGCCCAGGATCTCAACCTCAGTTTTAATTTTTTTTCTCTCCTGTCTCACTTCCTATACTCTACAGAGTGAGCTGATACTGGCTTGCTGACTTCTCAGTTCAGGTTGTTTCTAAGTTTTGGACATCTTGGCAACTTCCTGGGATGGAAAGAAAATCCAACCCAGTTAACTTGGGTCCTTTTTCAGGTGGTTTGGATGTGAAAAGCCTGTTGTGCGTGGGGAAGTTGGGTGTCTGGAATTCCCATTACAGGGTGGACCAACATTGAGAGTGCTCTATGCTGTGGCTCCAGATTCTGTCGTCTCCTAGCTAGTAATGGATCTTGGCCTGCAAAATTCTCATCTGCATCCAAATGTCCTTGAAGTCCCAGTGTAATGGTCCCTCGCCCTCCCGTGGGGAGGGAGGTCACTCCGCCTCACTACACCAAGGGAGTTTAGGTTCTGGATTTTTGGCTCCATTTGTTAGACAGAGACTGGCTGCAGAGTGTAGACCTGATCTGAACTTCCTCAACAGGTGGAGGGAGGCAGATCCAGGGTTTGGGCCAGCAAAACCAGTCTAACCAGTCTGTTTTCTTCCATAGTCTCAGTATCAACATTTTTAAATACTTTTTGAATCCTGGACATTTCTAACTAGCCAATCCCCAGCACCAGATCTGCTGAGGCACATTAACCAAGCCAGAACGCACTTCTATGGAAATGCTGATGAGCTTGCAGTTTGCACACCTGGATACAGTCAGCTGTACTAAGAGAAATCTCTCAATGGCTGAGGATCTATAATCAGTGAATAGCAGAATATATCATCAGACAGACAGGTACAAACAAAGATCAGGCCCCCCGAGGACTGCAGAATATACATGGCTCCCAGTGTGAGAGAGAGCGAGAGTGCCAGATATATATTTTTTTACAGTTAGGCACTCAATTGCATGTGCACATTTGGGCACAATTTCAGTGTATAGAAAATACCACGCACACTAACTGAATATTTGCTATGCATGTGGCCAATGTACCCTAGCAATTACAGGATTGATCTGTGAAAATCTGGCCCACTGGGTGTCTTGCCTTTATCCTTTGTTTAGCTTGTTATGATAATCAAGAAAGAAGCCTATAAAGAGACTGGATCGTTAAATGGCTGAGTCTGCCCATAGGACAGAATAGAGGAAGATGGGGTGGTGACAGGATCTCCTACTGGCAGGGCAATGTCTGCTTGTGGTGGAACACCAGGCACACGTCTGGGCCTGTGCACATAGCAGGCTCTCTGGGCCTCATTGTTCTGGTCCCTCCAGATTCAGGATTGAGGCAATGTGTTGGCACTGGAAGCTTGAGTTGCACCTAGGCCAGGCTGCACCGTTTTGTGGCTAATTGGTCTCCTGGGCCATCAGTGCAAGACCTTGTCACCAAGCATCAGTTCATTTAACAAGAAATGCAGCAGAACCTGTACCATTTCTTTTTGGTTGGGGACACTTTAATTTCTACTCCAGTCAAAAGCATCTCTCTGGAAAACGCTTGCCCAGCCCTGCTGACTCCTCTCAGTATAATGCATAGCACACTGCTCTTGACCTCTCAGTTGAAATTCTGTGGTTCAGAGGAGCCCTGGATCTCAACCTCATTGTTTATTTTTTCTCTCTCCCTCTCTCATTTCCTATATCCTACAGAGTGATGAGCTGATGCTGGCTGACTGACTTCTCAATTTGCAATAGATTTATCTTCTGTGGAGAAAGAAGCTAACGGTTCTATAGCCTTCTGGAAGGAACATGCACTGAAATGGGACCATCCTCTGGGTCCAGCCAGAGCATTTTTGGCCAGAAGTCTCTTGGCTGCTAGTTTGTGTTATAAAGAGAGGTTGTGTATCAACGGGGCCGGTGCGCACTGTTGTGACTCAACAAACAATTGTGCTCAGTTGGTTCATATGGGAAAACTATCCAACAATGGCAAGTTTTGTATACAGGGGCTCTGCTCCTATTGACTACAGTGGTGCAGGAACCCGCTCTAGGGTAGTAAGAAGACTCCTACAGCCTGCTCCGGAGGCAGTCTCCCTGTAGGGCTCTGCTTGCACATAGTGGGTGGCAGGATTAGAATCTAACTCTCTAGGCCATGGGAGGCTCGGACAAAGCTGGGAGCAGAATCTCATTCGTTCCTATGTCACTTGCCCACATGTTCTATAATCCATATTAAAAACGTGGCTGCCTCTTCCCCGCCCCACCCTAGATTTAATAGCAAATATGGTGCTGAAGTCTCACTTTACTATGTGTCTGTGATTTTTATAAACTATACTACAGTGCATTTCCAGGCACGGCCTGACTGAATTATTGTAAAGAATTGAAAACTAAACTACAGGTGTCAGACAGCAACAGAGTACTTTTTTTTTTTTTAATGCATGGTCCCGTCAGATTTAGACTTCGAGCCCATACATGGATCTGACAGTATGGTCTCCTGTGGCCACATGGAGTCCTGTTGAAGTTAACTCTCCCAGGGGGAGAGATGTGTGCAGAGGAATGTGTTTTGTTTTGTAGTAATATATACACACACTGCTGCAAGGTCAAAGAAATGCATTTGGCCTCTGGAGTGGAAGGTGGTGGGATCTGTGATGGTGCTTAGGTTCTGGGGAAGTTCATTTGACAGTCTTGGGCTGGCCTCCAAGGGAGTTCTGTCTCCTGCACAAATGGGCCTTACCCTTGTAGAGAGCTCTCTTGTGCCCAAGAAGCAAAGTTGGCAACCACACTCTTTATCCCAGGGTTTAGTTAGTCTTTAGAGATCAACAGCTTCCACCCCACCATCAATCTCAGCGTGGACAGATCTACATGGGAGGTCCACTTCCTAGACACCACAGTGCAAATAAGTGATGGTCACATTACCACCACCCTGTACCGAAAACCTACCGACCGCTATGCCTACCTTCATGCCTCCAGCTTCCAGCCTGCGCATACCACATGATCCATTGTCTACAGCCAAGCACTGAGGTACAACCACATCTGCTCCAACCCCTCAGACAGAGACCAACGCCTACAAAATCTTCACCAAGCATTCTCAAAACTACAATACCCGCATGAGGAAATAAGGAAACAGATCAACAGAGCCAGACATGTACCCTGAAGCCTTCTACTGCAAGACAACACCCAATGACAAAGAAAACCACAGGACTCTCCTCCGATCCATATACAGTCTCAGCTAACAACTCACCGCTTTTCACGCGATCTCAACCGGATCCAACCCATCCTGGACAATGATCCCTCATTTCACAGCCTTGGGTGGCAGGCTAGTCTTTGCCAGACAACCTGCAACCTGAAGCTATATTCTCACCAGTAACTGCACACCACACCACAGTAATCTAACTCAGGAACCAACCATGCATGCAACAACCCTCCATGCTACTTGCCCACATTATCTACACCAGCGCGACCACCATCAGCAGGACCTAACCAGATCAGCCAACACTCACGGTTATTCACCTGCACCGGTCCAACCAATGTACGTATACGCCATGCAGCTCTGCCAGCAATGCCCCTTATGTACATTGCCAAACTGGACAGTCTCTACGGAAAAGGATAAATGGACAAAATCAGATGTTAGGAATGCAATATACAAAACCTGTAGGAGAGCACTTCAACCTCCCTGGATGCACAATAGCAGATTTAAAGGTAAGGCCAATCCTTCAGCAAAAAAACTTCAGGACCAGACTTCAAAGAGAAACTGCTG
The DNA here is from genome assembly GCF_003597395.2 of Chelonoidis abingdonii. Taxonomy (NCBI): domain Eukaryota; kingdom Metazoa; phylum Chordata; order Testudines; family Testudinidae; genus Chelonoidis; species Chelonoidis abingdonii. Next base: position 12,222,725 of record NC_133788.1, read on the forward strand.
AGCTTCAGTTCATCTGCAAATTTGACACCATCAGCTCAGGATTAAACAAAGACTGTAACTGGCTTGCCGACTACAGAAGCAGTTTCTCCTCCCTTGGTTTTCACACCTCAACTGCTAGAAGAGGGCCTTATCTTCCCTGATTGAACTAACCTTGTTATCTCTAGCCTGTTTCTTGCTTGCATGCATGTGTGCGCGTGTGTGTGTGTGTTTGTTTATACATACACATACCTGCCCCTGGAAATTTTCACTATGTGCATCCGACGAAGTGGGTATTCACCCACAGAAGCTCATGCTCATGATACGTCTATAAGGTGCCACAGGACACTCTGCTGCTTTTAGAGATCCTAGGTCCAGGCTATTGAGTCCCTTCAAGATACAACTGGAGACCGTGAACTTGATTTGATAATCGAGGGGCAGCCAGAGTTGAGTGGAGGCTAGGTTGGAGGTGCTCATGGGAGCCAGTGTAGCTGAGGAGATGCTCTGCAGCATTCTGTATGACGTGGAGTTTCCAAGGTGCTGAAGGCTCCATGTCCAGGTATATTGGATGGCTGTGGTCCAGCGGAGAACTGATGAAGATGTGAATAACTGAGGCCAGGCCATCATGTGCCAGGATGGGACGGAGTCTCCTAGCCAACTGGAGATGGTAGAAAGCATTACACACAGGTGCTGCTAGGTGAGAGCTCAGCATCAGCAAGGAATTCAGGAGCCTCCTGGACTTACTGACTCAATTGACCAAGTGTAGGTGTGAACCTTCACTCTAAGGAGACTGGGCTGTGGCTGCAAACTCTTCTAAATACTTTCCTCTGCCCATTAGCATTACCTCTGTCTTGCCTGCATTCAGCTTCAGTTGTGAGCTGCTCTCTGCCAAGCACTGGGCCACTGGGGTGGTGGTGATGTGATTGCAGATGGTGAAGGAGAGGAGGAACCCTGTCACCAATGTGGTACTAGTAAGTGAGGCAATGTTGGCTGACTGGTTGCACAGCGGGTGCAGGTAGATGTTGAGTAGGACCCGAGTGAGAACTGATCCTTGTAGGATAAATGATAGAAACAGGCAGGCAGGTAGGCTCGGGAGGGGAGATGTTGGTTTGCGTATAGAAGGGTGGATGTGTCATTAGAAATATGAATAATATTTATTAAATCCGAGGCCGGGCCTGCTGTCTTATGCTTCTCTTCTGCTCTTCCCTTTGCTTTAATACCTGAAACTGCCCCTCCTGCTTTGCTTGCTCAGCCCTGCCTCTAGAGAGCAGCCTGCTGGCTCTGGACAACTTCTGCATTCTGGGACCTGCCTCCACTCAAGGGGGGAGTTGTTCCAGCCAGGGCTGCCCCTGGGGGGAGCGCAAGTGGGGCAATTTTCCCCAGCGCCCATGGGCCCCCATGAGAATATAGTATTGTATAGTATTGCAATTATTTTTTTATGGAAGGGGATCTCCAAAATTGCTTTGCCTCAGGCCCCCTGAATCCTCTGGGCAGCCCTGGTTCAAGGAGGGTCTGGGGGGAACCGCCACACGGTGCAGGGGGGGCCGGGGGAGGGCGGTCCCGGGTACCCGTGAGCGCTGGGGGGCCGGGCTGGGAGGAAGCCCAGGCGGGCCAGGCTCTGGGCCGCGATTCTCAGGACCGGCCGGGGCGGGCGCTCGGCGCTCGCTCTCCGCTGCAGCGCAGCCAGCCGGGCAGCAGGGGGAGAGCCGGAGCCCGTCCGGATCCCGCCTTCCTCCGCAGCCCGGCCCGAGCGCGCCGAGCCCTCCCTGGCTCCCTTGCCCGCGGGCCACCGCGCAGCCTGGCTCCCTCCCGAGCGAGCTGCGCCTTGGGCGCGGGCCGGGGACCCCGCCTGGCCGCCCCCTGCGGAGCCCCGGCTGCGGCCCGGGATTGATTCCTGCCGGGGAAGGAAGCGGGGCTGGCTCGGGAGAGCCGCCGCCGCCCGCTGCCTTTGTTCGGGGACATGCAACAGTTCCCCCGAAGTTGCTGCCGCGGCTAAAGCGGGCGCCCGGCTGCTCCGGCCCCGCCGCGATGGGGAGCGAGGACTGAGCCTGCCCCGTGCCCTCGGGCAGCGCTGGGGGCCTGGCAGGGCAGGTGGGGGCTGCCCGCTCTCCGCAGCACCATCCGCTGCCCGGAGCCGCCCGGGCTGTGTGTCTGCAGCATCGTCCCGGGGAAGCGGCTTTGGATCATGCCAGTGGGGCTGCTGGCTTTGCCCAACTCTCCATGGGAAGAGCGAGGCGTGGGGGAGAAGCCACTACCCATTGCAATCAGCCCGGGGCCAGCGAGCCAGCCTCCTGGGGCCAGCCCCTTGCCCCTGGCCACGGGGAGGCTCTGGGGCCCTTGGTAAGAAGCTCCCTGGATTTTGTTTCGAATCCTGGTTGTTTTTTCCCCGTTGGCAGCAATGAGGGACGATGCCGGTTGTATTTCTTACTGGTGAGCAAAGCCCTCCAGCTCTGCATCCCTGGTGGGGCGATCCTCAGACTGCTGGGGGTCTGCACTTCCACTGAGGCGGGAACGGAGAGGGCACCCTGCTTTGGAGCTGCTGAGATCTACTGCCCAGCCACATCGCTTCCCACCAGGGGCCACCGAGACCAGACGCTTTTGCATGAAGCCTGGGGGAGGCGTTTCGGATGAGGCTCCTGGTGGCTTGGCTATACCATGGGCACGAAGCAGACCAAAGGATGCCAGCCTCCTGGTGCAGGGGAAAGCCCCCAGTCGCACAATCCAGGCTCCCGCAAGAAGATGCCAGCTAGGGACCGGGGAGACTTCCTAGCATCCTTCATGGTGAAGTCCAGTGATAAGTTTGGGAAGAGTGGTGGCAACTTGCCCCCTTATCACCGGCGGATCAGTATGATCCAGGACATGCTGCTGCTAGTGAAGCAAGGGAAACAGGATGAGGCAACTGAACTGCTGAAACATCTGCGACAGGTGAGTGAGGAGGCTCTAGAGGTTGGAGCATAGGATGGTAACAAGGTTGGGGTCCAGCATAGGGTGTAAATGGGAAAGATCATCCTAGCAAGTTCTTGGCAAACAAGGTATTGGAAAAGCATTTAAAACGAGGCAGGATTAACTGCTAATATATGGGAAGTAAAATGCTAATAGATGGGACGCAATCTCTCCTTGGTCAGTGGTATGGACTGGGTAATCTATAACACAGCTTTTCCAGGTCTAGCTTCTGTCGCAGGACTTTATGGGAAAGGGTTCAGAAATCTCAGTAACAGTTGCGTGGTCATTGTGTCCAAAAACTTATAGAAGCATTGGCACTTAACCCAGTTGTTTTGTTTGCAAATGAAACTTGGTGCAACATAGAAGCCTTCAGAAAGCATCTTTCTCTCTTTTATTGCTTCCAATGGTAGCTTTGGAGTCCAAAATAAAAATGCCTGGTATAAGATATTCCCATTTCACTTCCAAAATATTCATGTGTAAACAGCTCTTTATGGCACCCACAAGTCTTTGGGCAATTTGACCTATCTGCCTTTTGTCTCAAAGATTCTTTGTTCATGTTTTTTTATATTGTAAAGAGAGAACTATCAGCAGCTTCATATGTATATCTTACTCTTCTGTCACATACCAGTAGACGGAGTTTAGTTCCTATTTGATTAAGGCTTGTAGAAGTTACCTTGGGATCTTTAAGGATGGAAGGTGCTATGTGCAAAGAGGGAATTATTATATTAATATACTATCTTAACCAATGCCCCTCAACTGAAAATCTGTTCCAGTCATGTGTTAACTGAAAGGTTGGTTTGAGCAAGTGAAAATAGAGGCAGAGAACAATGTTCTCTGTCCTCTGGGGTACTGACTCTGAATCTTTTCAGACTACTGTACCCCCTTCAGGAGTGTGATTTGTCTTGGGTAACCCCAGGTTTCACCTCACTTAAAAACAGCTTGCTTACAAAATCAGACCTAAAACTACAAAAGTGGAGCAGCACACTGTTACTGAACAATTGCTGACTTTCTCATTTTGACCATAGAATTATAAAATAAATCAATTGGAATATAAATCTTGTACTTACATTTCAGGGTATAGTCTATAGAGCAGTATAAACAAGTCACTGTATGAAATTTTAGTTTGTACTGACTTTGCTAGTGCTTTTTATGTAGCCTTTTGTAAAATTAGGCGACTATCTAGATGAGCTGATGTATCCCCTGGAAGAGCTCTGCAAACCCCCAGGGGTACCTCTGGTTGAGAACCACTTCTCTAGAGTGCTGAAAGAAAAGCAGAAAGAAGAGTGGCTTCAGAAGTAAAAGGCTATAGTGGGACTGACCCTGTTTGGGGGAATTCTTAGAAGGAAACAAATTGCTCTGTAACCTCAGGAAATTGTGACTCAGTTATCAGGTGACAATAAAAGACCAAAGTGCTATGGGAACTTTTGAGGCTTTTTGTTTTTTGGAAGTGATGTGTTAATCCGTTTTCAAGGTGAAAGTGAAAATGGACCTATCCACACCAGACTGGATTTGTTTCTAAGGTCTTTGTTTCTTGAGGTCTGCAAGATGTACCTTGCAATGGGAGTGATCAGTGCCACCTCAGGGAAAGTTGCTTAGGTTTTCTCTGTACGGCAGTAGCTTCCTCTTATTCCCTAGAATTGTTGTGTAAAAATGCACCCTTTCTACTCTTGTTCTGCGTTGTTTTCTGTCTTTCTTTTCGTTGTCCTGCTGTTATTTTCCCCTTCCCTTTCACAGGCATCTGCCATAGACATTTCCCACTGAAGCCAAGAAGGCAGGTTTTGTGACTTGTACCTATCTTAGGAGTAGTTTCATTGAGAATTATGGAGGAGGTGCGGTAAGAAGAAAGGTGCTGGGTTTTTTCATGTTCCCTACCATGCTCCCCAGTTGTCTGTTTTCACCTCTAGATAATGCTTCCTTCCCCAAACCATAGTGCCCATTTCTACAGGTGATATAATAACATCGTTATTAAAGGCCATCCATGTTCTCCTTTGGGTATCTGCACAGATCTCCCAGTAAATGTCAGTGAAGGTTTTGGGTGAGGAATGTGGCTTGAAAGAGGTCATGATTCAAGTTCTAAATTGCTGCCCCAAAACACCAGATAGGCCAGGTCAAAGCTTTGCAGTAAAGAGTTTGATCTAATACCCTTTGATGTCAACGGGAAGACACTTGTTGACTTCAGTAGATATTGGTCAGGCCCAGAATGAGTGGTGGTGGAAGCAATAATTCTCCTCCTAAGAAGGCTTGCTGTCTGTGCAGTATCACGGAGCACTGTTCCCATGTTTTCTGTCATCCAATGCCCAAAGCGCTTGAGTCTTGCTTGCTTCGCAGCTGCGATCCGAAGCTGTTCTCCTAGCGTGGGTGGGAGATTCCGCCCCCCTTTCCCTGCTCTGGATCAGTGAGGTGGAGAATCTGAGTGAAATGTGACATTTAACAGTGGTTGCCCTTATGATGAATCTTGCTGCCAGGGTGTCCTGTCACCACGACCGGGGAAAAACTGCATATCTACTGGAGCCAGAAATTCCTTTCAAAATGCTGGAGGAGGCAAGGAACCTGTTACAGTCTGATGAGTCTTTTATAAACGAAGATTTCTATAGAAGAGCTCGGATAAAGTATACCTTGATATGTCATAATAGGGAACATTTCGTCCGAGATACTATAATAGACTTGATTATTCCCTGCCATTCGCAAGCATTATTCCCTGCCACCTAATTAAGAACTTAAGAACCCCATTGACCAAACTCCTACTTTCCTGTGGCTTAAAGAATTTAATTTTCAGGGATCTTGGCAGTGTGGTGCCGGTGCTGAGCTCTCACCCTGTGGTACGTGGCAGAGAGAGAACATGGTTAACTCTTAAGATGGGAATTGCAACTGAATGATAGCAAGCTTCTCTGGGAGCTGAATTCCAACGATGCCTTAGTCTGGAAGAGTGAGTGTGGGGGTGAGATTTCTTCAGCTGAGAGAACTGAATTTGGTGGCACGTTAGATGCAAACTCCTTGGGGCAGAGACCACCTCCTCACTGTGCTTTGTAAAGAACTGAGCATAAAGGGGTCTTAATCTTGGTTGGGGCATCCAGATGGCACAGTAATATATAATAATGGGTGATAACACAGCATTTGGGATTTTTAGAGAAGACTAAGGGAGTTAATGCCCAGATTTCAATGGGATCTGGGTGCATAACTCCTTTGGACTCCACTGAAAATCCTAGTGAGAGACCTCCATTGACATCACTGGCAGATTTTTCCATTGTTTCCTGTGGGCTTTGGATCAGGCCCAGCGTGCTAAGGAGAAGACCAAGCTAGTAGCTGCAGTTCTTCATGTTTTTCTGTATGAGGCTTGTGTGCTGAATTGATCTGCAGGATTCCTGTACATGCTTCTTATGGATATCTGATCCAAAGCCTACAGAAGTCAAGAGAGGGACACCCACTGACTATGGATCTGGCCCTATGTGTGTGTCCGCTTACAGGCAGTGCTTTTTGCCTGCAGAGAGCCCCGAAACTTGGATTGGGTTCTTCCCACAGTTGCCAGCATCCCTAGAAAAGTTATGTATTCTAGACAGCAGCAGGAAAACAAAACACCAACTGGCGGGCAGGACGGCCTACTAAACTGAGCATCAGAATGTCTGCCGTTTATACCCATCTCTGCCACTGATTTGCTGTATGCCTTGGGCAAATCACACAATCTGCCTGTGCCAGTTTTCCAGTGGGAGTGATGCTTACCTCGTTTGTAGATTGCTGCAAGATTTAGTCAGTCAGTGTTTGCGAAGAACCTTGACTACGTAAAGAGCTCTGCAAGTGCTAAGTGTTATGAAGTGAAGCAAGCTTTACAAACAGGTTGAGGGGGAAAATAAATGGCAAATGAGTACATTGAGAGTGTCTTGTTACAAGGCTGCTCCCCAGGGGAAATGCAGTAGGTGGTCTCCTCTCTTTAGAATCAGCTTGGCATTACTGCTGAATTCCAGATCATACCATCGTCTTTAAAGAGCATGCGTTGGCTGTTTGCACAGACAGCCTAATTTTGCGATGGACTCTTTCAGCTGGTGGTAACCTCTTCTGCTGCCATTTCCTTCTGCTCTGTTAATAGCGTTGACTGCCTCGAGTCCGAGAGCGGGCCTGAAGCATCGCTTGTAAAGCTAACATCCTAAAAAGAAGCATTGTGCGCTCTCCTTCTGAGTGTGCGCTTCCCTGGAAGTCAGCATCTCCTCTCTGCATCTGGCATGGCGACTCCCAGTGGGTGCTGCACATGGGGCATCTTTTGTTTTTTGATAGTGAGACCAACAAATTGAGGATGAATGGAAATGTACAGAAATAGCTATAATGCTTGTCTATAATTCGAAGAACCCCGGTAACAGTATTTACGGTAATCCGCTGCATGCCATGGGCATTCTAGGCTTCCACAATGATGCCGGGTTCCTTTTATGGGGACCTTGCATCGTATGGGGCAGGGTAGGGTTGGGGGTTGGGGATGGTGGTTTGGCATAGCAGCCCTGGCCATGGGGCTTTTCCATGATATGGGGTGGGAGTGGGGCGGGGGGTTGGGTAGGGTGATAGGCAGGGGGATCTTGCCTGGTATAGGGTGTGGAAGGGTGGTGGCTGTAGGCACCTAGCTGTGGAAGACCTGCAACATCAAACTTTCCCCTAACATCTCCCTGCTCATTGCCTTTGTGTTTGTGCTAGTGATGGGTCTGAACTGCAGCCTCTGATGATACACCCCACAGAAGCGGGGGGAAGTGCTGGGGCTTGGCCCAGGCTGGTACGAAAAGCAGTATCCAGCCGTGAAACCTGGATCAGAACTTCCTCCGACTTGTGGGTTCGAGTTTACGATCAGGCCCTTCTCTAGTGGAAAGTGCTGGTGGAGGGGACGGAAAGGGTCCGTGCACAATTGTCTGTTGTGTCCATTCTTGTCTCCCCATCCCTAATGCTCAGGGCCATATCCTGCCCTAAGCTACCAGCGGAGAGCTCTGGGATGGGGCATGCAAACCCTGCGTGGGCTGGGAAGGCGCTACGCCTGTAATGGGTGTCCGGCCTCTGGCAAGGGACTGGAAAGACATGAGCTTGCTCAGGTGCAGCTGGTCAGGAAGGACCAGCGGCTCTAGCCTGGGGAGAGAAACCTGGCTGGAGCCAGGAGCTGATAGGACCATGGCCAGTCATAGCTTTCCTGCAGGAAGACAGGTCTGATGGGCTCTCTGGGGCTGTCAGGGACCTGCCAGTGGCAGTAAAGCCAGGTTACGATAGGGTGGGGTCCGAGAGCTGAGCCCCGAGGATGGACACACAACCTCCAAAGGGCTGAGACTTAAGCCTGACAGGGACATTAACTCCTTTTATTTTGGGTTTGGTTTTGGAACCGTGACTTTGGAAGTGGGGCGAGGAGGGTGTGTTATAGAAACCTGGCCAGAATGCTGAGCCATAAGCCGTCAGAGTGGGCTGGAAACCCTGCCAGGGAAACTGAGGCAGATCGGCTGCAGCACTCTGCCCAGGCCAGCCATGAAGAGGCACACAGGGGGCAGTATCACGACCACAAGTTTCCGTCACAGTCTGTGCAGTTGTGTGAACAGACCCCAGGGCCAATGTCAGACCCCGCCTGCTGTATGCTTAGGAGGGGGCTTGATATTGATGTTTATAGGGCTTGATCCTGCAAGGTGCTGAGGGCTGTCATTGCTCACTGAGGCAGCAGTAACAGCCCCGGAGGGTGGGAGGTGTCAGTGGTAGTTGAGCATCTTCTGTGGTGCCCCGGACTGCTCAGCACTCTGGGGCCAGTCACTTAACTGCCTATTCATTCTGTGCCCCTTCGTGTGCCAGTCTGGTTATTCATATCTTAATTACAGGAGAGGCGTGGCAGGGTGTAATTAAAAATAAATGGATGGTGTAGAAGAGGCACGCTGGGGACTCGTGTTTGCTCTTTGCTATAACACCAGAGCAAGGGGAAGATCAGTGAAATTAAAAAGTAATTCTTTGTTGCGCTCTCTCTAATTGATGAACTTGATTAACTATAAGAGATGTGGGGAAATGGCTGTTATTAATCCCAGGTCCGTGGGATCTGTGCATTTCTCTCAGCTCGGGTTGCCATCCAATAATTTTGCCCTTCTGAGGCGTCGGTTTTTAAGGAGAGTTTGGAGCAGAACGTAAACGAGTTTGAAGCCAGAGAACAATAGCAGTATATCGAGAAATAGCCTTGTGCCAGGGGATGGATCAAGGTCATTTAAATCATCGATTTTATTCAACTTTTCCATTTGTACTGCAGTTACTTTTAAAAGAAAGGTGCATTCTCTTTGGTTGAGAGAACCATTACAACATGATTTACAACTAAATAGTCTTTACGCTAGATTTGGTGCATCTTTTTGCTACCTAGCAGGGTGCACTATTTAACTATTCACGTTTATTTAAGCAATTATATAGGTTAATAGTTTCAGATTCTTATTAATGTTTGTTTTTAGTATATTAGAAAATAGTCAATGAAGTGTCAAGCAGGATTAGGATGGTAACTGGGATTTAATTAAACAAACAAACAAGGATATAAGGCTTATGTTCATTAAACAAAACAACATTAAATGTTTTGATACATAAATGTTTCACATTTTCAACTAAATGGAGGGATTAAATGTGGTCAGGGAATTAAACTGATTATTTCAGGTCAGACTTGGAAAATTTTCAAATATACTTAAATGAAAGTGTGTAGAGCGTAAATTCCTATGCACATGTCTCTTGAAAATGAGACCATCTAAGCAGGGCTTTGAAGCGGAGCCTGGAGCTGGAGCACGGAGCAGCTCCGGAGCAGTGGAGCTGCAGGTTTTTGCCTGGAGCTGGAGCAGAGCTGGAGCACAGCTCCAAAGCCCTGCTTCTAAGTTTATTTAGACTGATCTATTGTGCCATATTTCTAGAGTTTGACTTCAACACTTAGAGTCAGGGGAAAAACCATCTCTCTTCATATAGAAGAGCAGACTTTAATTCGAACTCAATGGTTTTGATAGAGACCCATGGATTCAGCATATTTATTTTTATGTAAATGTTTTAGGAGACCACACTAAGTTTTTAGGCCTTAATATATTTAGTATTAAATTCAGATTTAATTTTAAACAGGTTTATTTTTAAAAAGAAAAACTTATAATTTAAAGGACTGTTGTAATTGAAATCAACTAAAAAAATCAGATTTCCTTCCCTCCCACCCCCAAAAAACCCAAACTTGATTTCTATCCACCTGGCTTGAGATACAATGAGACCAGTGTGTTGTGATAGTGTTGAGGTGGCCATCTTTCAGAGGCAATGGAACTCCTTTCAAGAGAAAGAGGTGTATTGGTTCTTTAATGTTCTTAAGTAGCAGTTTACTATTTGGTTGGTCACCTTTCAATTGTCAGGGGATTCTGGGCAGGCCGTTTCTTTCCCGTGACAGTTGTTTGAGACCTGAGGAAGACACAATCTTACCCTCAAAGGTTGGATCTTATTCCTTGCAGCGTTGAAACTGATGTGAGCGCTTTGGTTTGGAAAGATGTTTGTGTGTGAGAGAGAAGGATCTAGTGGTTAGAACTCCTGGGTTCTCTAGTGTCAGCTTTGCCACTGACTTTGACTATCTGGCCTTGGGTGAATTGCTCATCTCTTGGCCTCCGTTTATGTAACTTTCACAGAGTTCTTAGGAAACTTAATTCATTATGTTTGAAAAGTGCTTTGAGAGGGGGGAGATGAAAACGGCTGTATGTAAGTGCAAGTTCTTATGAGCTGCAAATAACATATTTTCTGGACAGAATCTTGTTGTATTTCAAACTTGATGGTGGTGGTATGTCTGAAAAGTTTTTTGGGAGCAGTCACTATAAATGTGCAATTTAAACCCTCATGGTTACTCTGTGTACTTGATGGCGCCTTGTAGGTTGAGGTAACCTGGTCACGCAGGAAGCGCTTTACGTTTTATACCTATACCAATATAGAATATCAGAGTTGGAAGGGACCTCAGGAGGTCATCTAGTCCAACCCCCTGTTCAAAGCAGGACCAATTTATTTATGTGAATCAAATCAATCGTGTATTTAGGAGCATAGGCGCCACCTTCTCCTGGCATCGGTGGGTGCTCGACCACTGGCCCCACCCCGAGTCCACCGCTGCTTTGCCCCCACTCCAACTCCTTCCCCAAAGTCCCCGCCCCACCTCCTTCCCTGAGCACTCCGCGTTCCCGCTGCTCCCTCATCCCTCCCACAGCTTGTTACGCCACGAAACAGTGGGATGCAGAGTGCTCAGGGGAGGAGGCAGAGTGAGGTGAGCTGGGGTGGGGAGCTTGGCTGCCAGTGGGTGCTGAGCCCCCACCAATTTTTCCCCATGGATGCTCCAGCCCGGAGCACCCACAGAGTCGGCGCCTATGTTTAGGAGTGGCTCTGAGACAATGGATTTCCCTAAGTGCACTGCTGTTCCAATGCAAGGTACTCACAGATACTGACGTACAAGGAGCAGAAGTAAATCACAGTGAGTCATGTAACTTGCATTGTCCAGTGGCAAGTGACATCATAGGCAGGTTCAAACTATTGTTACACAACATGCATTTTACATTTACAAAGTCGCTGTGATAACTTTAGAGCCTCTGCCCGTAAACTTCACCGCTTTGCAGCCTCGATTTGACACAGCCCTTAACCATGTGCATCAATCTCGTTGTCTTCAATGGCATTGAAGCATGTGACTAAAGTTAATTAAAAGACTTCACTGTTTTGCGGAATAGGGATCTCTGGCTGAATTGGTAAGTGTTCCTATTCACCAGAGTATTTAAATACATAGACTTTAAGCAACTGAAAGTGCTCAAATGCTTGACTGGATTGGGGTCTCCTCTGGCAGTTTGCTAGATGCTCGAAGCCTGCAGCTAATTTGCATAAAATCGACCTAACCCGTGTGCCCTGGGATCGGCTACTGGTGTGATTTTGTCCTGCTGCATCCTGATCTTGGAACGCTGCACACCAGCAACCGCAGTCTGTACAGGCTGCAGCTTGGTGCTAAATGGAAAGGTGCTGTGGGCTGCACTACCAAGCTTTGTGGGCTGTGTTAGGCCCGTCAGGGCGGCCCAAGTGTGACTTTTCATATGCAGCATCCTGTCTGCCACGCGAGAGCTACCCATCTTTCTGCGCAGACAGGGAAGAGCAACAGACAGGATCAGAGACTATCAGGGCCGCATCTCCCTGCAGGCCTGGTATGCGTCTTCAAGAGGGCACTGCTCAAATGTCATCATCGGTTAAAGAGTGTGTGCTCTTCAGTGCCGACGGGGACACGTGAGGGCCTCCTACAGATGAACGGGGAAGGTTGGCTGAGGCCAGACATCTGCTCTGAGTGCGCAATGGGACTGTGGGGAAGGAAGTGGGTAGTATGACTTACACCCAAAGTCAGTGCTGTGAGTTTGAGACCAGGAATTGGCTTCCTGTGGTGCATTGGAATGGCACAACCATCAGAAGCTCCCCCCCCCCCGCTTTTTTTTAAACCCTTAGAACATTGGAAAAGTTTACCAGCAAATGAATGTTAACGAGGCCACATCTGACAGTGGTGTGTCAGCCATCATGCTGAGCTGGTGGCCCTTTAATCTCTCCTTCCACCTTCTGAAGATCTGCTCTGGCTTATATCTCTCTGTGCTCCTGTTCTTCTGCCTCTTCCTTTTCTCAGCGTGTAGAACTTCCTGCTGTTCCCGTTCCTCGGTGGGCCCGAGCAGGGAGATGGGCCCATCGTGCCTTAATGGTGTCTGAGCGAATGAATTTAGAAAACTGAACCTGCTGCTACTGTATAAATCTATCCTTTTTTTTTTTTTTAAGCTGTGTGTGGGGGAGCAAGAGGGGGAGGTGAGGGTCACACATGGCGGTGGCTGATCCAGGTGGATTATAGCTGGCTGGCTGGGAAGGATTAGTGAGATTCCTTTCTTCATCTGGTTGGCTAACTGCCCGGCACGGATCTCTGTCTGCTACCATTGACTACCAGTGATACTGACAGGGCTCCTCATGGGAGGAACAGCAGCAGATGAGGGTGCCCAGCTGGCTTGGTTGAGGATGCTGTGATCACCCTAAAAGTGTGCACATTGCTGTAGACTGAGTGTGACTGGGCAGTGTCCTCCATGCCTATGGAAGGCATGTGTGCCCATACCTGTGGAGTTGCCAATGCAAAGCTGCATGTCAGCATAACCTATGCTAGCGTAATGGGCTTCAGGGAGAGGCTGGCCTTTTGGGGATTTTTGTGGGGTTGTTTCAAAAGGAAATACCTTCTACCTTCCTGAAACTGAGGCTCCCTCTCCCTTCAGTATGTGGGTGTGTGCCGGCTGTTTTGACAAGTGGGTGCCGTCGCCTCTGGGAACTGCCTTCAGAATTCGACCTCTTCAGTAAGTGGCGGCTGCTGCTCCTTTGAAGTCTCCAGCCAGATGGTGTCTGCGCGGGGGAGTCTGAGCTGGGCTGGAACCGGGAAGTGACAGTGTATTTTAAACACAGCGTATTTCCCCTGGCTTCAGATCGATAATATCCCATGGAATACAGGGCCTAATGGGTCCCCAAGGGCTTTACAGATCAACACCACTGAAATGTAGCCACTTCTAGGGTGGAGGACAGCAGCCAAAATGCACATGCATGAGAAAGGGTGGAAGGGTGGTTTGTGTTGACTGGGAGGCTTAGGGCAAATCTTACTGTCATGCAGGGACCGTCAGTGTCTACCCCAAGCAGGTAAGATTTCTGGCTGGGCTTTTCAAAGGAAGTTTAATGGGATTTAGGTGCCTAATTCCCTTCGGTTACAGCTGCACTTGAAGCTGGGGGTAGGTTGACCAGACAGCAAGTGTGAAAAATCAGGGGGGTAATAGGCGCCTGTAGAAGAAAAAGCCCCAAATATCAGGACCATCCCTATAAAATAGGGACATCTGGTCACCCTAGCCAGGCATGTGATTTCCAGCTTGAGTAGCACTAGTTCTCCTCTCCAGGGATGTTTATACTAAGCCTACTCGTGGGCCTGGCTGGTAATTAATTACTTTCTGATGCTTCAGCATTTCTCTCTCTCTCCCCACCCCCTAGTAGAAAAGGAGGTTGGAGATCTGTCTGTTAGGTGTTTTTTTCTTTTGGAAAGTTGTCACAAAAAAGGAAATGAAGAGTGGGGGAGGAATGGATCAGCCATTTGGGAATATGAGGGAGAACACATTCTTCATGGTTTAAAATGTGACCGTATCCCATTCACTTCCTGAAGATTGAGTTCCTGAGCAACAATGTGCTGTCCTTCTAGGGTGCTGTCTACCTGCAGGTCTTGCAGCATTTCGCAAACTTCAGTGAAATGGATATAAATCATTCTTTCTGTTTTACAGATGGGGAAACTGAGGCAAAGGGACTTGGCCAAGGTCCTACTGTGAGCGTGTGGCAGAGTCAGGAACCAAACCCACCTCTGCTGACTGCCAATTTGGTGCTTGAATCCCAAGACTTGGTCAGGGATAATGCCTTCGGCTCACCCTTAGTTCAAAGAAAAATACTCCCGTAGTCTAGAGTAATTACTGTAGGCCATAGGGTTAGAATCGTGTTCTCACAGGGCTTGATGCCATTACTCTAAAGTTCTGTAGGGCTTGTCATATAAGGGCATCCTGTTTCCATTGTGGTTGACCTGGCTGTGCTGCAAACAAGCAGGTGGCCACTTATCAGTGGCATTTAAAAGAAAACAGCGTAGTGCCCTAGTGCACTCTGCTGTTGTAATATCCTGTGTCGAATGGCAATGCCTCCCGTACACCCACAGTTCTAATTCCTCGCATGACTTGAGTGAACGCCATTGGAATAAAGCCCTGGTTTGAAGGGACTCTGGAGGGGAGGGGAGGAGCTTTGTGAAATATAAGCCAGCGGATTTAAACAAACAAATCCCCTCTGAGTAAAGAAAGGGCTGATGCAAGATCCTTGTGTTACGGCTGAGGACAGTACAATGAAAAAGGAAGGATGCTAGTGTGGTTAAAGGCTAAGACAAGGACTAAGGAAACCTGGCTTTAATTCCCAGCTCTGCCACATACTTGTGTGACTTTGGGCGAGTCCCTTTGCACCTGTGTGCTTTGCTTTCCCAGCTGTGAAACAGGCGATGGGGGGCAATATTACTTCCTTGCCTGCGGGATGCTGTGAGGATGAGCTCTTTAAAGCTCTCTGGATGGGACATGCTCTAGGAGTGCAGTGGTGTTGGAATGAAGGCAATGAATGCTTGGATTTAGTAACCGTCTTTGGAGTGGGATCCTAAAATGAGACCCATCTGCATCTGCCCAAGGCTGATTCAGTGTCACCGAAGGGCCACTTTTAAGCGGTTTGCATAATTTAAAGTCAGAACAACTGTTTCAATAAAAAAAGCACAAAGCACCACCCTAGTTCTCCCTTCCATCCCCTCCCCTTTGTCTGTTTAGTTTTCTATGGTCAAATAAAGTATAGAACCCACAGGTGTGCATGCCCTCGTTGGGCTGTGGAAGTGACAACCATTTACATATGGGCAGAAGTATTTCTAGGCTGGAGATTGCTGCGTGGAGGTCACTGAAGGATCTTGGTGTGTGTGTGTGAGAGAGAGAATCGGGGAGATCTCTACTCATTTAATTCCTAAAGGTTTGCAAAGTTCAGTCTGTAGCTGAGGGGCATGTGATCCTGAGAATGATTGTTGGGGTTTAGAAATTGAATTACCTTCCTCTATAATAAAGTTGCTCTTAAGTCGTTTCATTAGCAGAGTTAGTAGAAAAGCCTCTTAAAGCCCCCGAATACCAGCTGGTGGTTTTCGCAAATGCAGAAGGTGAATGTTAGGAGGGTTGACAGTAAAGTCTTTGTTCAGACAGGAAATGTGGGTGCCGGGGGCGGGGGGGGGGGTAATGTGTGACTGGAGAATGGGGAAGTGGTGCAGTCTGAGCATCGGAAACTAGGAGAGCTTCAGGTTGTGACATCTGCAAGTCTTTGTCTGTGGCCTTAGACAAGTCACTTACACTCTCTTCTTCAGTGTAGCAGGAGTCTGAAGAGTGCTTACATTCATTATCGCTTAGTGTTTGCAAAGTGCCATGCAGGAAAGTGTTGCCAGCTTGGGAAACCTGCAATATTTGGTGTTTTCCTTAAAGTCCAGCTTCAGGAGTCAGGTGAATGTGCGACTCTCAGCTTTCCTTCACCCACAAAGTTTCTAACCCTCCTAAATGGTAAGAAAAGCTCAAAAATGGGACTTGAGTGCACCTCAGTGGCCCAAAAGCCAGAAGGTAAATAACCCCCACTTCCATCTATCCTACCTCCCAGTTTACTGTTTTAAAGAAGCTTATGAGTTTTAAGCCAACCTCCTGATTTGTGTGGGGGGTGACTCATGATTTCTGGGTGCTTGAGGTTGGCAATGCAGAATAGTATTGGAGAAGAGTGGAACACTTCGGGCCTGATCTTGCACTGTCTTGCATCTGTGCACAGTAGGTCTGGAATGCAATCAGAACGGCATTTCTCCCACCGCTATCTCCAGCCAGGGCATCTTCCCTGCACTCACCCGGCACTGGAGCTGTTTGGGGAAGTTTTCAGTGAAATGGTTTATCGTGACATGCCAGTGTGTCGAAACCAGAGCTGTTTGCCGGGAAAAGTCTGTTTCAATACATTTCCAATTTCTGAAAAAAGGTTGGGTTGGTGGTGTTTTTTTTTTTTTTTTTTTTTTTTTTTTGGACAAACGAAATTTGGTTCAAAATGACATTTAATTTTGAACTTTAAGTTCATTTAAGATCAAACAAACACTTTCTTTGAAAAGATCAAAATGAACATTTATTGAAACAAAACTTTGATTATTGAGCCAAAGTCTTCCCCTTCCCTCCCCATATTTTCGGTTTGCAGTTTTTTTTTTTAAATTCTCCCTTATTTGGGTCAGGAAAAACCATTTTGAAGTCTTGAAAATTCTCCTTGGATGGGAACACAGTTTCCTGCCCAGTTTTTGTTGGCACAGGGGTAAATGGCCAGTGAAGATGCAAGGCAGTGTTTGTGCGCACACACACGCTTGGTTTTGTTCTCTCTGGCAAAATGACTGTCATGACCAAAGTTGGGCCCTGAGCCTGTATGGACTTAGGCTAAGCCACTTTTTGCCAGTGGGAGAGTGCTATCCTGCCAGCATAATTAAACCACCTCCAATGAGTGGCGTTAGCTGTGTCAGCAGGCTATGTAGCACTGTCCGTGTCACCACTTTTGTCAGTCAGGGGTGTGTGTTTTTTTTTTCACATCCCTGACTGATAAAAGTTTTACTGACAAAAGTGGTAATGTAGACAAAGCCTTACTCATGTGCAGAACTTCACACATCATTGAAGTTGAATCAATGAAGTTAAGCATGTACCGAGTATTGGGGGTAGCTGTGTTAGTCTGTATGCACAAAAACAACGAGGAGTCCGGGGTCACCTTAAAAACTAACAGATTTATTTGGGCATAAGCTTTTGTGAGTAAAAACCTCACTTCTTCAGATGCATGGAATGAGAATTACAGCTGCAGGCATTATACAATGACACATGAAGAGAAGGGAGTTACCTCACAAGTGGAGAACCAGTGTAAACAGGGCCAATTCAGTCAGGGTGGATGTAGTCCACTCCGAATAACTGAGGAGGTGGTGTCAATTCCAGGAGAGGCAAAGTTGCTTTTGTAGTGAGCTAGTCGCTCCCAATCCCTATTCAGGCCCAAATTAGATGTGCAGGTGAATGAACCCCTGATGATGTGGCTGATGTGGTTCGGTTCTTTGATGGTGTCACTAGAGTAGATATGGGGACAGAGTAGGTAGCCAGCAACTACACACCACATCAGCCACACCATTAGGGGCTCATTCACCTGCACATCTACTAATGTGATACATGCCATCATGTGCCAGCAGTGCCCCTCTGCCATGTACATTGGCCAAACCGGACAGTCTCTACACAAAAGAATAAATGGACACAAATCAGACATCAGGAATGGTAACATACAAAAGCCAGTAGGAGAATACTTCAGTCTTCCTGGACGTTCTATAACAGATTTAAAAGTAGCCATCCTTCAACAAAAAAACTTCAGAAACAGACTTCAAAGAGAAACTGCAGAACTAAAATTCATTTGCATATTTAACACCATTAATTTGGGCTTGAATAGGGACTGGGAGTGGCTGGCTCACTACAAAAGCAACTTTCCCTTTCCTGGAATTGATACCTCCTCATCAATTATTGTGACTGGACTACATCCACCCTGATCGAATTGGCCCTGTCAGCACTGATTCTCCCCTTGTGAGGTAACTCCTTTCTCTTCATGTGTTTCTTCATAATGCATGGAGTGAAAATTGCAGATGCAGGCATCTGAAGAAGTGGGGTTTTTATCCACAAAAGTTTGTGCCCAAATAAATCAGTCTTTAAAATGCCACTGGACTTCTTTGTTGTTTTTAAGCATGCGTGTACATCTCCCAGGAACAGCATCTTTAAACTTCCCTGTGCTTACTGTGTTCATATCTATAGGTGCCTGCAGTTCCCATGGTGCTAAATAGATAACAAAGTCTAAGGTAGCTCTGCTTTCTTGTGAATGCTCATCTGTGTGTCTTGGTTTCTTTCCATTTACTGCTCTTAATCTGGATGCTTCCTTGCTCAGCTCAGCACCTGGCCAAATCTCTGTCAATTACTCAATTTCCATAACATGTGCGCGTGTTGGGCATGCTGGGATCCTGCTTGGTTCTTCTTGTGTTTGGGGACAGAGAATTAGTTGCCAAGAGAAGTAATTCCCTTGTCCGGCTACAGAACAGGAAGCAAAATGGTGTTCAGAGTGGGGGAATACATAAACCATACAACTGCTGTTTATGGTTTCAAATTCTGACTCCTTTTGTGATTTAATTTAAAAATGAGATAGAGTAGAAAGCAGGGAGCTTTGAACCTGTTGATGGTTTGTTATATTGTCCAGGCATTCTTCCAGGAAAGGGATTAAACTGAAATTTGATATACTATTGCCTAACTTTGCCTGCCTGCCAGTCTGCCAATGCTCTGGAAGGGAGTAGACCTTTGAATTGAATGGAACCCTTTAATCAGACGGGTAAATAGAATTTTTCCTGTTAATTTCACATAGGGCTCTGGGATATGGCGTGTGTTCAGATTGAAAGGCTTTTTTGTAGCACTTTCAGCTGCAAATTATGATAGATTTTTGTGCTAATTGCTTTTTTAAAAAAAGCCCAACGATCTTATCATCTCCATTGGGAAGTCCCTTGTTTTACACACAAGCCCCTTTTTGCCTTTCCCAGTGTAAAGGGGCCTTGCATTAAAATGAGTATAAATGACACTGAAACACACTTTACATCCCCTCTGTAGTGCCAGGGCCTCCGTGTAAATGAGATTAATGCCTTCAGCTGGAACTGCTCACTGGCTTGCATTGGTTGGAAGCTGAACATGAGCTTATTGTTTGTTTAAAAGAGATCCAGTTACTAAAACTGTTCCTGACAGCACGGAGGAGGGGAAAATCCACTTGGACTGGGCTTGAAATCATGGGCAACTGACCTGGCCTTTCTGACATCCTCACAGAGGGAAGTGTGGGAAGGTGCTGTGAAAAGGGGTGGTAGTGGGGCTATTAACTCCTTGGATGAGGGGCTGGGAGAGCTGCAGAAAGGCACAGTTCTGCTCATGGGATCCTCCAGAAATCTGACCGTGCCAGGTACTATGAATGAGGCTATTGGTTAAGCATCATTATCTGGCTCTTAATGCCAGAGTTTGTGTAAGTGTGCGTGAGTGAGCCTGTTTTTCTCCTGGAATAGAAGTTCAACTGCTACAGTGCCAGAGGTCTTGCATATGCTGGCATGTCTATGGCTGAACCAGGCCAACAAGTAATAGAAATGCTGAAGCATTGAGAAAGCTGGGAGTGATAGCAGAGTGCATTGTGCTGTATGTATTTAGATGGAAGCAGGGTCGGCTCCAGACCCCAGCATGCCAAGCGTGTGCTTGGGGCGGCATGCCATGGGGGGCGCTCTGCTGGTTGCCGGGAGGGCGGCAGGTGGCTCCAATGGACCTCCCGCAGGCGTGCCTGCGGAGGGTCCGCTGGTCCTGCGGCTCTGGTGGACTATCCACAGGCACACCTGCGGGAGGTCCACCGGAGCCGCGGGACCAGCGGACCCTCCGCAGGGATGCCTGCGGGAGGTCCACCGGAGCTGCGGGACTGGCAAGCGGCAGAGCGCCCCCCGTGGCGTGCCGCTGTGCTTGGGGCGGCGAAATGGCTAGAGCCGGCCCTGGACGGAAACCTCCTGCAAAAATGGTGTCAACCTTGGAACTGGTGTGAAATAGTTCCCTGTCTCTGGTGCTCGTGCTCATGAAAGTCAATGAGACATAAGCATGTGCTTAAAGTTAAGCATGTGTTTAAGTGCTTTGCGGAAAAGGAGTGGCTTGCTGAACTGGGGCTGTGTTCATGGACTCTCTCCCTGCCCCCCTCCCCTTTAGGATCCTCCTTTTCCTATCCTGAAAGTTACTCTGTGTGGGTAGAACCCTTATTGAAGTCCTGCACAGAGCACTTTGCAGGCTTGGGGCTTTAGTCATCCCTTTGCTGAATTATACGTGGTTAGGGTGAGGGTTTTCAAAAGAGACCAAGGATATGTCTACACTGAAGCTGCTGGCATGTTTCCTAGTCCGGGGTAGGGTGACCAGACAACAAATGTGAAAAATCAGGACAGGGGTTGGGGGGTAATAGGAGACTATATAAGAAAAAGACCCAAAAATTGGGATTGTCCCAATAAAATTGGGACATCTGGTCACCCTAGTCTAGGAGACAGACACAATCTAGCTCTGCTTGAGCTAGTGTGCTAAATATAGCAGTGTGAACGCTGCTTCCCAAGGACCAGCCCTGATGCACTGAGTCCATACTCAGGTGGCTAGTCTAAGCCGCTGATGCCCGTGCCACAACATTCACACGGTTATTTTTAGTGCACTAGCTTGCACGGAGCTAGCACATCTGTGTGCCCAGTCTGGAAGGCACACTCCTAGTTATAGTGTAGACACACCCTCAGTGACTTAGCAGCATGAGATCCATGGACTGTCAACAGAACTCCTGCTTCTAAGCCACATGGGTGCTTTCGAAGAGCTCACCTACTGTCCTCACCAAAAGCCTTGGTAAGCTGTGACTGGTGGCAGCTAATGCGGGTACGTTGTGCTGCACTCTACTGGGTTTCTGGGGTTTGTTTAGCACGAGTTGCACCCAGCGGCCTTCTGCAGGGAAAGCTGAGCTGGAGCTATAGTTGAATTGTAAGACTGGAAATAAAAACATCTGATTGTGCAAGAAAATCCCCACCCAGAACACACTGACTTCAAGTCAAGCTCCGTGACGAGTTCCAGCAGGGCAGCTGAAAAGTTGAGCCTGGGTCAGCTCCTCAATTGGGGCTGCTCCATGGAAGTCGGTTTACAGCAGCTAAGGGTCTGGTTCGTTATTGTCTCAATCGGTACCCCATGTTTCTCAGGTTGTTTTGAAAGCATCTTCATTTAAACCAAAAGAACTCAGCAATTCCATTCGTTAGGTTTCGGCAGCATCCCTGTTTTATTGTATAATATTGCAGACGAAATCAATACGTTATTACATTGGTACCTTATTGAGGTATCAGGTTCTAGAAGGAGAATTACACACCGTCTGCCTGTTGAATTAGAGAAATAGCTGCTCTTTAGATCATTTTTCTCCCTGAACACTGGGTTGCACTTGATGGCTTTTGAGAGGCATTTGCAGCTTTCAGCATTGCCCTGGTGTTTATTTCAGGTATTGTGACCACAGCTGGAATGGTACATTGTGTTCTACCAATTACACCATATTAGTCTGGGCTTTTTTCCTATTTCAAATTCCAAACTTAGCTTTTAATCAGATACATAAGTGCACCATGGAAGGACAGAGCTTGTGTTAATGAGACAAATTGATTCCTTCTGTGGTTTATCTTTGTAATGTTCCCTCCTGTTCGGCTTTTTTGTTGCAAGGATCTTAAAAAGGAGCCTCGACGGGTGAATACAGGTGCAGCTCCTTTGACCTCAGCAAATGTGCACGTGCTTGTGCCAGTGGTGATTGGGTCTGAATGCTAAGAGGAGGTACGAGAAGGGGATATCAAGTCTGGAATGGCACATGGAAGGCTGCCCATTTTGCAGTGTTTGTGAGCGGGAGATGCTGTTGTGGTTGAAGCACTGGGCTGGAAAACAGGAGATCTGTGTTCAGTTCCTGACTCTGCCACAGTCTTCTCGTGTAACCACGGGCAAATCACTTACTCTTTCTCTCCCTCAATTCCCTGCCTGTAAAATAGAGGTGACAATATTTCCTCTGTTCCATGCTTTGCTGGTCTTAATCTGTTTAGGGGGAGAATTTCAAAGGCAGAAAGAGCAGGTAGGCACCTAACTCCCTTTGGGTTTTGGTGGGAATTCGGTGCCAATATGCCATGTGTGCCTCTGAAAAACCTCCCCTTTCTGTTGTAAATGCTTCAGGGCAGGGACTGCGTCCCACTCTGGGCTGGCTGCACAGCAATGGGGAGGCATGATTGCAGCAACCCGAGTTATGTTTGCTGAAGGTAGCATGCTAAAAATAGCTGTGTAGCAGTGGCTGTGAGAGTGGCAGGATAGGTTAACTGCCTGAGAACATACCCAGGGTCCCGGGCAGGATTATATGGTTTACCATGCGGCGGCTACTTTTAGCAAGCTAGCTTCCCCAAAGCAAGTGTAGATGTACCCTGTGTATTCAGTGCCTAGCACAAAGGATCCCTGATCTTGCTTGGTGCCTGCAGCAGGTGCTACCGTCATGACTAACTGTGGCTCTGCTTCGCTCTATGTTATTCCGATGGGCTGCTGAAAGCGCAAAGCTTCAGTGTTCTGCTTCCTGTGTCCACTCACCTGCAGCGTCCTCTCCGTTGTTGGTGGGGGGCTGTTTGCTTTCCATTCTCGTTCCTTTTCCCCACGGGCTACCGGTGACGTGCTAAAGCCTAGTGCACTGAAGCAAGGATTGGACTGCCAACAAGCCATTTCCTTTTCTGTTCAAACAGCTATAAAGCAGATCTCTGGTTTGATTAACTCCATGAAATACGGACAGTAAGAAATCAAAAAGGAGGGAGGGGAGAAACCCTTTGCTAGTGCTGCTTTCATCTCTTGCCCATCAGCTGCCATCCTCCAAAGGTGCTAAGAAAATAAATAAGTAAAAATCCTCTCCTGCAAACCATTTTTAAGTCTCTTCCAATCTTGCCGCACCATGTCAATCAAATGCATCTTCTGGCAGCGACTGCATTTACTCACAAATTGTCCCGTCAGGGAAGGCTATCACAGGGCACAAAAAGGAAGCCTAGAGATGGGCCAGGAGACAGGGATAAAATGCCATTTCTGCAGGAACCCTGCAGGGCAAACTTGCTGTACCCAGTCTCCTTGCTCACAATAAAAATAATGAGCGTTCACTTCCAATCGCCGTGTGCCAAGCACTGATGGATCTGGGGGAAGTGAGCAGTAATCAGACTAGGCCTCTGATGCTTTCTTTGCTCTACTTTAGGGCTGTGGTTTTGCAAATCGGTGTGGAAGCCAATTGTGGGGATGCAGAGTTGATTTCCCAATGCAGCCACTCTGCGTTGTGCATCTGATTACATGGATGCACATAAAGCTTGAGCCATGGCTCCTAATAGCTGTCCAGTAATGCCAACCAAACGGTTCAAAATCATGAGTCAGACCTCTGAAAATCATTAGGGTGGCTGTAAAACCACATGATTTTAAAATATCCTGTTCAGCTGTTCTGATTTTTCACCCCACTCACTTTTAGGCCATGTTAAATTCGGTTTATGCTCTCCGTCCAGTGGAACTAACACAGTTACCCTGGTAGTATTATAGTGGCGTTACCTTGGGTTTACACTGCTGTAACAGAGAGCGGAATTCATCCTATTTAGGGATACTGGGGGGATATTTCTGTTTCAGGTTAGCTCTGTGAATGTCACTAACAATGCCCTCTCAGGTCACTCCAATTATTTGTGTGCTGCTTAATGATAACACCTTAATGGCGATACAGGTATCCACTAAATATGTGTATGCACATACAAATCACATTCAGATAATAGATAAATATCTGTAAAATAATACACACACTTTCATTTCCTAAACTTATGAAGGAGTGAGTTGCATTCAAGAAGTCCTGCTCTTATCATCAGACTGTCAAGACGTTGCTTCCTTCTTAACTATATTTATGATTTCTTAAACGATACTTTACATTGTAATTAGATGGAGGGATTAAAATCTTGTGTGTGTGTGTGTGTGTGAGAGAGAGAGAGAGAGATTGAGATTTAAAATGCAGACCCATCTTCAGTCTCTCTCTCTCACGCACACCCAGCTAACCCTGGATTAATTTGCAGAACAAGTACATAAATCAGAGGAACAGATTATTATGAGCACAGATTTTCAACAGGATGCTTGGCAGGGAATCCATTGGGAACTCTGTGTTCCAGCAGTGATCCTCTGGGATTGCATGGCATGTGCTTCTCTAGTGCCTCTGGGAGAAATCAAGGAAGCTTGGTCTTGTGACTGAGCCCCTGGGCTGGAACGTGGGAGATCTAGTTTGAAGTCTTGTCTCTGCCCCAGATGCCCTGTGAGACTTCAGGTGAGTCCATTATTGACTCTGTGACCTAGTTTTCCTTATCTGTAACATGCAGATGAGGCTTTTTTCTCTCATCATTTGCCTTGTCCACTTAGCCCCTGCCCCAAAGACCTCGCAGTCCATCTCTCTGTGGGTCTGTACATCACCTAGTACAGTGGGCCCTTGATCTTGCCTGGGCCCTCTAGCCACTTCTGTTATACAACCCATCAGACGTCTGAAACAGATCTATCAAAGGGAGGACTAACGATGCTCAATAAGCGTGAGAGAGACCTGGGGGGAGATAACGGACTGCAGTTTGCAGTGGAAGTTTGGCTGCCTACACAGAGCAGGAAGACCATGACCACTCCCCATGTGACTCCAACACAGCCTTCTCTGGAGTGTTGCACTTGTCACTGGGAAAAGATGTTGACAGTTGGAGGCGAGATCAGAAAAAGGAAACAACAATGGCTGGGGGGACTTTGATGGGCTGGGCTAATCAGCATCTGAGCAGGGAGATGTAGTAACAGTTCAGCAGCCTCTGAAGGGGCTGGATGTACAAACGCCAAAGGCAGGAGGAAGCAGTAGCGGAAGTTGCTTCCAGCCTGCCTTGCTGTGGGAAATGTTGCAGTGTGCAGCCCGTGTACAGGAGGAGACCAGCAGTGCAGCCCCTCAAGAGCCATAGACGGCCCCAATGTCCATCTGTCTTAATCTATTTTCTGTTCCCCGTTACTGTAGTATCTGAGCACCGCCAAGTCTCCAGTGTGTTTCTCTTACCACCCCTGCGAGGCAGTGCTCTCCTCCCCATTTTACAGGTGGTGCCCTGAGGTACAGCGAGGCCAAGCGATCAAACTGAGTCCAAACGGAACCTGGGTCTCGCGCATCTCAGGCTACCACCCGACGACTGGGCCGTCCCACCTGTCTGGCTGAGGCCAGGCAGCACGTTGGATAAGGTACGGCAAAGGGAGAGACACAGCAGCAGCAGTTTGCCCCTTTCTGCACAGGCAGGCCGGGAAAGTTAAAGAGAAGAAAGGAAACCGATAACACAAATTGAGTTTGTTTCTTAGCCTGCCAGAAGCTTTGAAAAATCAGTCTGTTTCTGTCTCAATTAGATTATCTTTCTCTCTCAAGTCTGAAATGTCTCTCATGTATAGCATGAGGAATCCTCTCTCTCTGGCACTGTCTACTTATCTCTTTATATACCACCCCCAACAAGGTTCCTAGGGAATCACTTTCTCTTCCAGTTCTATTGGTTTGCGAGGGCACCTCTGTCTCTTGTGAAGACATCTCCTGAATGCCCATCTTCCCTGTCCCTCCCAGCTGCTGTTTGGCGCCGTGTGTGGCCAGCTCACTGCGGGATTGAGTTTGGCCTGGGCAGTGAAGGCTCAGAGTGGGCAGCTTAGATGCCCTCTAGAAACCTACCAGCTGTTTGTCACATAGGGACATTTGTGTTGCAGTGGGATGGTAGTTGTGAAATGCCACCACAGTGGCTCATGGGGTCTGTAATTCAGATACCTCCTGCTCCAATTCTTCACTATAGGCTGGGCTCCTCAGCAGCCACGTGACAGCCATGTTGGTAAGCTCTTTGAGGCAGGCACTGTCTTTTTGTTGTTGTATCTTTGTACAGCACCTGGCACAGTGGGGTCCTGCTCTCTTACAGTTGGGGTCCTTGGCATTACGGTAATACACACAACAATCCTGTGGTGCTCCCAGGGGAATGAACGTCCCCAGACTGGGTCCCTTGCTACCTACAACTCAGAAAGATGAAATCCCCTCTGGTAATGCAGAACGGTTTGCTGATTTGTCCGGGTTCCTCACGTCGGAGACTGACTTGCTGGGGTTGGCCTTGGGATCAGTGGGACATGGGGTAGTTTCTTGTGCTTCGGGGCCAGCCAAGTGGCCGAGTCCATCATTTCTCAGCATTGTCCTGGCTTTGAAATAACCAGCCATTTACTCAGGTTGTGTTGAGGCTGAATGAGGAATTTCTGCCTCAAGCATATGAAATTCTCTGTGGGAAAGTCACAGATGGGGGAGGCCTGTACCTCAATTCACTGGCGGATGGGGCCTGCCATCCTGGAGTATGACCTCATCCTGGTTTTGCCTGCTGCTCAGTTAATCATGTTTCATTAAGCTGGGGGTGGATAATCAGCTCTGCTGTTGTATCAGGAACATAATCACAATAACCTGCTGCTGTGTCCACACTGTATCTGGGGCTCTTCCTTCTTTGCGGTTAGCTGCGGGAGAAAAGTGTTAACGTTGGTCAACAAATGTGCCAAGCTTGTAACATGGATGCTGTGGCGGAGTCCAGTGCCAAAGGCTTTGCTGGAGCACTTGTGCAAATATCCTTGGGACACGGCGTCTCGTGAGAGTCGATTGTCCCAGGAAGGCTCCGCTGCCTCTGCAGAAGGGATCGCCGAGTAGTGGGGTGCATGACACTGGTGCTGGGAGCGTTTCAGGGGCTGCTGCGTCTGGGAGCAGGCACCTTCCTGTATGGGGTAACACTGCAGGGAAGTGGCTGGTCCAAGCGACTGGTAATGAAACAGCCCTTCACCGCTAGGTGCCGCCGCTTTGTATCCAGCCCCGTTATTGCAACTGGTGGTCGTTGCCATGTGGTGCCTGTTGGCTTGAGTGGAACGAATCGAACTTCCTCTGGCTCCCAGTGGATGCGAGTTTCCATGTATCAAAAGCCACCCCCAAAAACTGGAGCCTCTGCTGGTTTTTTGAGTCCACTGACAAAGGAATGAGCCATGGGGACTCTCGCCTGTAGAGCTGCTGTCTGCTGTGCTGTACAGTAGTGCATGCTCTAGCATTAGCCGTGCTCTCAGTTAACCCATGTGCAGTCCTTGCTGTGTGTGGACCGTGGCACGGAGTGGATGCACAATTTGGGGGAATGCAAGATTGAAAAGGATGCAGCGGCTGTGCTTCTCTGACTCCTTGCCCCCATCCCGCCTTCAAACAAGTGGAGAACAACAACGCATGGAGGTGATCAACCAAAAGCAGATCTCGTTTCCTGAGAGACTGGGCGTGCAGCTCAGACTGGCGTGGGGTGCTGATAAGGTGCCAGGGCGGCGAGGGGGGCGGCTCTTAAGAGGCAGAGCCCCCGCGGCGTCTCTGGCTCTTGTCAGCCTTGTGGGATTATGCTAGCGGAAGAATGATGCAGTGTTAAGCACCGAGTGCCATGGGCCCCATGGGGCTGGCTTGGAACAAACGTCCGGCTTGCAGTTTATGAAATGAGTGGGTGGCGATGGATGAGCACAGGTGCCCCATCGGACTCAGGCACGTGGCTTGGCCATTTCCCAGAGCTCTCTTGTCTATTCTTTCTCCACCTAGCTGGTGTGAGGGGCCTCTCCACTCGGCTGCACCCTTCCCATGGAGACGCTGTTAGTAATTTGCTTTAGCAATGTGGGGTTTTTAGGGCTGGAGCTGACTTGCCTTGTTGTGGCATCTGCTGGTTTAGGAGCTGCCCCCTTGCCTTAGTGGGCCGTAAGGCAGTGCTAACCACCGGGCAGCGTTGCTGGCTTAGACTTCTTCACCGAGGCAGTTTTTCTAGTGGCTGATGGAGGCAGCTGCTCTGGTGAATGACGTGCACATGTGCAGCCTGCTTGGCAGGTCAGGACACAGGGTCATGCTCAGCCTGGGACACAGAGGTAGTGGAAGCTTTTCCATGCAGAACAGTGTCTGGCAGGGGATTTTTTACAAATATAAATTGGACACAAAATCCTCCAGTAGCCCTGAGCGTCTGGGACAGCAAGAGAGGAAAGGATGGAGGCACTAAATCCAGCTTTGCCACTGGCTTCTTAAGGTTCCTAAGCACTTAAGAGCTGAAGTCCCATTTTCATATCTGACTTGGGAGCCTACTTCTCATTGAAAGCCAATGGGATTTAGGCTCATCAGGCATTTTTGAAAATGGGAGCTGTGCGCTTTTGAAAAGTTGATCTTTTAGCTTCTGTCTAATAATCTGTGCAATGGTACTTGCTTGCTTCTCCAGGGGACTGATTAGCTAGGGTTTACAGAGCACTTTTATGAAATGCCGTAAAGCACTTGTTGATAGTTTTTTAAGGCTGGATGGGACCTTCTTGCTCATCTAGTCTGACCTTCTGTTTGACACCAGCCATAGAATTTCACCCAGCGGTTACTGTATCAAACACAATCGTGGGCCGCTGCACTGTCGCGTATCTTTTAGGAAGGCAGCCAGTCTTGATTTAAAGACTCAAGTGATAGAGAATCCACAACCTCCTTTGGTAAACTAAAGACAACAGGAATTGTAGGGACTCGGCACTTCTGAAATTCAGGCCAGTGTCTTAGATGACTAATTCAGCATTGAGATGTCTAATTTTAGGCAGCCAAGATTGGGAAATTGTAGCTAAAGGGTTTATTCAGGGCCTAGATTAAGTAAAGCATTTAGGTATGTGCTTAATATTAATAATGTATGTTGGATCTCACTGAAGTTAATGGGACTTAAGCGTATGCTTAAGAACTTGGCTGAATAGGGATGGACTTAAGCATGTGCTTACAGGCTAGCCCTTCTTTAGTGCTTTGCCGAACTGGGGCCTAGCCTCCGAAAATGAAAGGGATTTAACTCGCATGTGGTTAAGCAGCACTTAGCATCTCTTGTAGACCAAGACAGTAATCAGGGACCTAGACCGACCATGCTTACGTGGTTCTGAACTCCACTCATTTCCCCATTCTAGACCAGCCCTTTGCTAGCATAACTTGGCAAACCGGCTTCTCTGTCTTCAGCAAAGGCATCGTTCTGCTTGTGCGTGTGTGTCTAATGCAGCCGGTGCAATCCAAGGAACGAGGCTTCTATTGGAATGACTGGAACAGCCGCAAAAATACCTCTGAATCCAGCTAGATTTAACCGTGCACCTGTGTAGTGATCAGATAATAATGGCACGTTCTGTTCTCCTTTCTTTTCAAGGTAGTTTTGAACTTTGTGATGAGGCAGACGGGGCCCAACTCAGCCCTGGTACAGCTTGGTTAATCAGGGATGAATCTTGCCTCATATAAATTGATTCAAATGGATCTAAAGGCACATACTACCTTGCAGGAAAAGGCCTAGAGGGCATCTTCCTCTGGCCAGGCATGGTTGTCCCGTGCAGTATGTTTTCGAGTGCCTTTATAGTGTTTGGAATGGTTGGGAATGTTCTGGTGCTGTTTTTGTCCATCAAAAAGTTGGATTCTATCCCTGGGAATCTGGATAGTTTGGAAGGGAAAGTTCACAGGCAGGGAACACCCTGAAATCTTTATACTACCCAATTATGCATGCAGATGTAAATGAGGCTTTTCTTGGGTGAATGTATGCCAAACAGGGCAGAACCAAATCCTTAGTAGGACTTCAGTAACCTGCAAATTTCATTGGATGTAAATTCTATTTATTTTTTCACCCAGATCTTTTGTGAGAAATGCTTTCTTGCAGAATAATAATTTGGGCTGCCCTGAAATGAGTGCAGCGGGGCATGAGGGAGGTAGATGAAAGATCTTTATTTTGTGAAATCCTTTGTTAAGTCCCCAAATTCAGCAAAGCACTTAAATGGCTGCTTATGTCCCATAGAATTCAATAGGATTTTAAGCACAAGTTTAAGTTAATTAGATGTTGAAGTGGTTTTCTCAGTTAAGGCGCAGAAAATGAAGAATCACAGTGGAACAGAACTGTGACCTGCAGATACAGAATTGGAAAGGGGCACTTACAAATCTGATTTCTTCGCTGCTTTTGTGTAACGCTTTTACCTCTGTTTTCCCAGCAGTCTTGGCTTGTTTACACTTTTCCTGTAACATTCTTCCCTCATTGCTTCTCCAGCCTTTCCTTGTATGCTTATGCCTTCCAGTGACTTTCTCTGCTGTCTTTTTGTCTTGTTTCTCTGAATAAATCTCATGTGGTCTGTAATGAGCGTCTATTGCAGCTGAAGAAGTGGCTTTTTTACCCACGAAAGCTTCTGCCCAAATAAATCTGTTAGTCATTACGGTGCCACTGGGCTCCTCGTTGTTTTTGTGGATACAGACTAACACGGCTACCCCTCTGATACTAGACTTACTTGAATTAATGGTGATATTCTTCACTACGTTGGAAGATTGGTGTAGTCAGCTTAGGCTACCATGAATGCCAAGAAGACACAGCTAAGAATCTGGCCTGTTGATGTCAATAGAGCTGTGCACATTGGCGCCGACTCCGTGGGTGCTCTGGGGCTGTAGCACCCACGGGGAAAAATTAGCGGGTGCTTCGCAACCATCAGTAGCTAAGCTCCCCCCTCCTCGCCTCCTTCTCCCACCCCCGAGCGCGCCGCTTCCCCCCTCCTCCTGCTCCCTCCCAGCGCTTCCCACCCCCTGCTGCCTAACAGGGACAAGGTGCACTCGAGAAGAGGCAGGGCGGGGACTTGGGGGAAGGGGGTGGAATGGGCGTGGGAAGAGGTTGGGGTGGGAAAAGGCAGGGTGGGGCAGGGACTTTGGGAAGGGGTAGGATGGGAGTGGGGTGAGGGCTGAACGGGAAGAGGCGGGGTGGGCGGGGTCAAGCACCCGTCAGGCAAAGGGGAAGTCGGCGCCTACAGCTATGCTGATTTACACCAGTTGAGGACCTGGTCCATTAGTTTTAAAACCCTTGGCCCCCAGTGTTTCCATCGCAAGAGGCCTTGTAATCTTGGTTGCACAAGTGGATTGCACTGCTCTGGTCGGGGAGCACTCGAAGCCCCAGTGTTGCAGGAGAGCCATGGTTAAGTGGATGAGGAGACAAGCTGGATGCTGTGAGCCAGTAGTGGAGGATAGCAAAAACATCACGTGAGTGACTAATGAGCTCCAGATGCAGAAGTGCACACACCTTCCAACGAAGAGTTCTCTGGCACGCGCAGGATGAGACAAAAGGCCTGAGAGAGCATTAGCAGGGCTTTTAGGGGAACAAACTCAGCTAGCAATTTGAAGGGCTACAGAGCGTGAGACAGAGTCAGCGATTATTCCATGAGGCTGCACAGCAGGGGCAAACGAACTGGTTTACTGGTGCCTCGTTCATAGCTGCTCAGTGGTACAAATAACACTCTTTTCTCTAGTGGGTTTCAGTCCCAGGTGCCAAAGCACTTTATCAACATTTATTCATTAAACCTCGCATCAACCCCAGGAGCTTGTGGACTGATTTGAAAAGGTATTTAGGCACCTAAAGATGCAGATAAATGCCTGGCTGGATTTTCAGAAGCGCCTAGTGTCCTAATGCTAATTAGGTAGGTATCCATTTTGTAAAATCCCACTTGGTGTCTAGCCACGTCTTTAGGTGCCTAAATACCTTAAAACATCTGGCCCCAGGTTAGGAAAGGTGTGCGTTTGCATTGCTATAGCTAACTCCAGGTTGCTGTCTCGCTGTAAAATCCTAGTGAAAAGGGAGGCCTGGGTATATTTTATCTCAGTGTAAGTAATTAAGGTCAACTCCTGGTGGGTTGATATAGGGTCGACCTTGACTAGCTACCGCTGCCTTGACTCCTCTAGGATGTTGCAGCAAGGTCACTATCTCCATAGAAAAACACACCTCTTTTTGCAGTGAAGATGTTGCCAAAGATCCTGGGGTTAACCATGACCAGCTAACACACTTTTAAAAGCATCTGTTCATGCTTGGTGGCAACACAACTCGTTCCTCTACTTTGTCAGTTGGCAACTGGAATATCCTGTTCCTTGGACTTTGGGCTCGCAGGCTGGGGAAACACCCTCACCTTTGTCTTTTTCAGAATGCAAGCTGATTTTTTTTAAATCAAAAGCCACGCCTCGTTCAATCTTCGCACCATCACCGTTCTTTTAAATCACCCTAGGTCACCCTGTTGCAGACGTATGCAAGTCTGTGCTGATCTTTGTAGAGCGCCTTTCATCCAGAAAGATCTCGAAGCACAGGGGCAGAATTTTCTTTGGGGAGCCACACTGGCTGTCTCTGATCTCTCGGACGTTGCCAGCATTCAGTGTGCAGAATAAGTGTGGAGCATCTGCCAGGACATGTTTAATACTTAAAAATAACCCCCCAACCTTTTTGGTGCTGGCTGTGCAGAGGCGGCAGTTAATGCAGAGGTAGGAGCTTGGTCGAGGGTCCGGCCTGCCCATTGATGCCACTCAGTAAAACACTTGGCAGACACTTGGTATTCAGAGCCTGCAGGCCTGTGCTGTAGAGGGAATGTCAAATACCATTCCTGTGCAAGTGCATGTGGAGCTGAGAAAAGCCTTTGCTTTTTCTCTTGACTTGTGGATGTGAAAGGCAGGCAGGATGCAGCCCATGGTAGGCAATCACTGGTAATATTGGCAGAGACAGAACTTTTCAGAAGGGGTCTCTCTGCTCTCTGGGTCGAGGATTGTTGGGGGGTAGAGGGGAAGGGATGATCTCCTCACTTGAGATATTGAATCTTCAAGGACTGAAGGTGGGGAGATCTCTGTTTACTTTTGGGAAGGTGAATAGGGAGCTGTAATGGAGAAAACCTGACAGTGCGTGAAGTATTCACCGTATACTTTCACTAAGAGCCCAAGGGGGGAGCTGCCCGCGTGCGGACCCTACAACTCTCCCCCAGGTGTTAGCACGCTCTGCAAAAATAGCATCTGCCCACTCCCTGCTCGGGGCCCATTTTGTGAATGGTCATTCAGGTGGTCTTGCGTTGCTGCACCTCATGGCTGTTATTCCTGCAGAGAAATGGGGAAAGTACTCCCTATAGTGTCCTCCTGCTCCCCCCTCCCCCGCTTCTAAATGGGAGTTGCTCTGGAGCAAAGAAAAGGATGAATGATCAAGAGAAAACAAGAGGGAAGGACAGGTAGTTTTTTGTTTTTTTTTAAATCTGTTCTTTTTGTCTTACTATTTACACTCAGCAGTTCTAATGGTCATTCACTGAGGGAGCCAGGGACTTTGGTTCTGAAGGTCTGGGTGTCTCCTGACTGGTATGGGATGCGGAGTCTCTCACATGGGTTGACAGATCACAGTTCAGGTTGAAGTGCCCTCGGAAAGTCATGGGTGCCTGATGTTTGTTCAGTGGCCCTCAGGAAATGGGTTGGTGATGGAGCTGTTCCTCATGGACTAAGGACACACAAAAGCGCCACCATGCTCGGCAATGTTTGGAGGTGGTGTCAGCAGAGAGATTGAGAGCTGTACAGGCCGTGGAGACTGAATGGTTCCCCTCCTCTCTCTTTCAGATCAGGGCTGATCTCTTCTGAATGGGCACCATGGGGAAGCTTGAATGGCCCTTGGAAAGAAATGTTTTGAATGAGATGTAAAAGGAGATCTGGTCTCTAAAGGCACCTATGGGGAGGCAGTGTTGCTTAGTGAATAGAGCAGTGGACTGGAACTCAGGAAATCTGGGTTCTTTTCCTGGCTCTGCCACTGGCTTGTTGGGTGACCTTGGGCAAGTCACTCCCCCCCTTGCTGTGCCTCCGTTTCCCCCATTTCTAAAATGGTAATAATGATACTGACTTCCTTTGTAAAGCGCTCTGAGATCTGTGGGTAAAAGTGCTGTATAAGAGCTAGGTGGTAGTGGTAGTGGTAGTAGGAGCAGTAACTGCCTCTGTGGTTATGCATGGTAAGATATTCTGCTTCTGGTCATCAGCTGATCATGCTAGAGTCAAGGAGGAATTTTCTCTCCTATGTACAGCATTGCACAGTTGTTAAGCTGCATTCTAGGGACTTCCTTTTGGGGGTTACTCAAGTCTGACATTGGCCACTGTGTTGGAAACAGGATACTGGACTGAAATGGACCATTGTAGCCAGCGTGCTAGGAACTGATTGTTTTGAAAGAACTAAATCCCCAGTGGTGCTGTTCAGGCCATATTTTGTGTTTGATCTGTGAGGTGTGTGCAACTTTATGCCTGGGTTATGTACAGAAAGGTAAAAGGTCAAGTCTATCTGCGCTCTTCCCCTGTACCACTCTC
Source organism: Chelonoidis abingdonii (assembly GCF_003597395.2). Classification (NCBI taxonomy): domain Eukaryota; kingdom Metazoa; phylum Chordata; order Testudines; family Testudinidae; genus Chelonoidis; species Chelonoidis abingdonii. The sequence continues at coordinate 12,256,976 of NC_133788.1, forward strand.
AGGTTGGAGCCTAAGAGTCAGGGTTCCTGGGCTCTGTTCTCCCCTCAGCCACTGGCCCTATGGAGAAGATACAGGAACAGGGTAGGTAACTGGAAATATGTTATATGAAATGAACAATGTTCATGTACAACAGGAGCAAAAAGCCTTTCAGTTCATTAATGCTAATGAACATAATTTGTGCAGGTGAAGACCGGGGAGATGATGAAATGAAAAGCTTATAGGCTCTGTGTTTTTTCAAGGATGACAAGAACCCTTACTCAATTACGCTGTGTGTTTAGTGAGACTCTTCCATTATGTCAAACAGTGAAAGAAATATGATCATGAATGGCAATACCCCTAAAGATTCAGTTGCTCCAAGCCCAGGCAGCAGGGCTGTCTTTACTCATCAGTTCCCCTTCCTCCCTGGCCCATTTCCTTGTCTAAAAACCTACCTTAAAAAAAATATTAAATTTTACATCCATAAAATGAAACCATAACTTCCGGTTTTATATTTTTAAACATGGGTTAGTTCAAAGATCCCAATTCCAAAATGTCTGTTTTCTTTACATATTTATGAAGTGTGTCTTTATTTTTGTACGCACAACACTGCCTGTGTGTATGTGTTAGAGTTGTCAAGCGATTAAAAAAATTAACTGTGTGCTTAATTGCGCTGTTAATAATAGAATATCATTCATTTAAATATTTTTGGATATTTTCTACATTTTCAAATATATTGATTTCAGTTATAATCAGGAATACAAAGTGTACAGTGCTCACTTAATATTTATTTTTTATTACAAATATTTGCACTATAAAAAACAAAAGAAATAGTATTTTTCAATTCACCTCATACAAGTACTGCAGTGTAATCTCTTTATCATGAAAGTTGAACTCACAAATGTAGAATTACCGGTATGTACAAAGAAATAACAGCATTAAAAAATAAAACAATGTAAAACTTTAGAGCTTACAAGTGCACTCAGTCCTACTTCTTGTTTAGCCAATTGTTCAGACAAACAAATTTGTTTACATTTACAGGAGATAATGCTGTCCACTTCTTAATTCATAATGTCACTTGAAAGTGAGAATAGGTGTTCTCATGGCACTGTTGTAGCTGGCGTCACAGGATATTTGCATGCCAGATGTGCTAAAGATTTGTATGTCCCTTCACGCTTCAACCAACATTCCAGAGGCCATGCATCCATGCTGATGGCGGGTTCTGCTCAATAATGATCCAAAGCAGTGCAGACTGGTGCATGTTCATTTTCATCATCTGAGTCAGATGCCACCAACAGAAGGTTGATTTTCTTTTTTGGTGGTTCGGGTTCTGTTGTTTCCACATCCGAGTATTGCACTTTTAAGACTTCTGAAAGCATGCTGCACACCTCGGCCCGCTCAGATTTTGGAAAGCACTTCAGATTCTTAAACCTTGGGTTGAGTGCTGTAGCTAGCTTTAGAAGTGTCACACTGGTACCTTCTTTGTATTTTGTCAGATCTGCAGCCAAAGTGTTCTTAAAATGAACATATGCTGAGTCATCATCCAAGACTGCTATAACGTTAAATATATGGCAGAGTGAGGGTAAAATAGAGCCGGAGACATACAATTCTTCCTCAAGGAGTTCAGTCACAAATTTAATTAATGCAATTTTTTTTTTAATGAGTGTCATCAGCATGGAAGCATGTCCTCTGGAATGGTGGCCAAAGCATGAAGGGACATATGAATGTTTAGCATATCTGGCATGTAAATACCTTGCGCCGCTGGCTACGACAGTGCCATGCGAACACCTGTTCTCACTTTCTGGCGACATTGTAAATAAGAAGTGGGCAGCATTATCTCTTGAAAATGTAAACAGACTTTTTGTCTTAGCGATTGGCTGAATGAGAAGTAGGACTGAGTGGACTTGTCGACTCTAAAGTTTTGCATTGTTTTGTTTTTGAATGCAGTTATGTAACCAAAAAAACCCCCTACATTTGTAAGTTGCGTTTTCATGATAAAGAGATTGCAGAAAAACATCCAAAAATATTTAATAAATTTCAATTGGTATTCTGTTTAACAATGCCATTAAAACTGTGATTAACCACGATTGCTTTTTTTGAGTTAATCGCGTGAGTTAACTGCAATTAATGGACTACCCTAGTAGGTGTATATATAAATATTTGTGGGTGTGAGAATGCAAGCTGGCTAGCACATTCTAATAAGAGCCCTTTAACTGGCTATAAAGCGCCTAACCTCACCACCAAAGGATAGGAGTTTCTTGAGCTCAAACAAAACAGTGCTTAACACAAAACCTCACAAACAAAAACCTCGTATTAATAGAAATGATTTGATCAATTATAAAACAAAGGGAAGCTTTGTTTGGCTCCAGAGGTTGGTGTACCCGAGCACTGCACCGTCGGGCAGGCATGTATGGCTGAAGGTGCAACTGACTAGAAACAAAAGTGAAAATATCATTAATAGTAACTAGGGTGACCAGATGTCTCGATTTTATAGGGACAGTCCCGATTTTTGGGTCTTTTTCTTATATAGACTCCTATTACCCTCCCACCCCCATCCCGATTTTTCACATTTGCTGTCTGGTCACCCTAACAGTAACTGCATATCCGCTTTCAGCCCTGGGTCTCCAAGCCTGTTACAAAGAAGGGGAAGTATCATTGACTCCATTTTACAGATGGGGGAACTGACGTTAAGTCCAAATCTACAGAATGAGTTCTGCTGGTGTAGTAACGCCACGTCCCTGAACGACATTAGCTATGCCGACAGAATCACTATTCTGTGGCATAATTATGTCTACGCTGAGAATTTTGTAGGCATGGCTGTGTGATTTTTGTTTCACACTCCTAGCCGAGACAGCTATGCCTGTATGAGTTTTAAGCCGTACAAAGGTGAAGTAAATTAGCCAAAGCCCAACAGTGCATCAAGGCTGGGATAGAACCCAGGGAAGCAGTGTCGTCTTGTAGCTAGGATGTGGACTGGCCATCAAGAAACGGGTCCTATTCCTGGCTCACCCCCTGAGCTGCTGTGTGACCTCAGATAGTGAATTGAGACTTTTATAACTCTCAGTTTTAATAATGGAAGGTGTTAATAAGAAAGGCCCAGGGATCAGGAGGGTTTAAAATACACTGTTAACTTGCCCTGGTGTTCTGCTGTGAGCCCAGCCTCTTTAAAAACTGCAGATCTGGAGCAGTTGCAGCAAGAAAAGCAAGCATTCACAGGCTATTATTTAGCACAACTTCAGTGCCTCTTAAATGCTTTCTGTAAATTAAAGCTCTGCTTGTGACTTGCTGTCTGGGCTTTCTGTGTCTGCACTGGGTCTTTCAGGCTTGCTCCTTTAGAGGATGGAAGTGGCAGGCTCTTGATTAAACTTGTCATATTTCCTTGTAATGCTCTGTTGAGGAGCTCTCAATGTGAGCTGCAGCAGCAGCCGGGGCAGTAGTAGAGTGATTGCATTGCAAGGTTGATGCGTTGGCCTTCTTTGGATTTTAGCCATGTAAACAGGTGTGCTCACATTGGCCATGAAAGATGGAGCTGTCCGTCAGGAGAAAAGGGATTTATGGTGAAAGGTCACCCAGCACCTATCATGCTGGTACTCAGCAGTTGCTGAGCTGAGCAGATGACAGGTGTTGCATGGATGGCATCCAGGAGCCTGATCCTGCAAACCCATATGTAAGTGGCCCTTATTCATGTGAATTTTCTGCCAGATCAACACTATGAGCTGTAGGGTAATGAGAGAAATTGACAGGTCAGAGACTGAGGCCATCTGCTTGAAGCTTTTGGGTGCCAGCCAGGATTCCTAGATCCTGTCCTTGGTCACGGTTTCTAATGATCCATCATCTCCAAGGGCAATTTGGAGAGATGTATCACAAAATTGAGAAGCAGGCAAACTCCTGTTGTTTAAAGGCGGACATGAGTAATGCCCATCCCTTTGGAGTTCCTGCTAATACCCAGCTACGGCTAATGCTTGTGTGACAGGCAATGGCAGATTTGATTGACTGAAATTCTCAAAACAGAGCCTTTAGTCATGTCTGGGTTATGGCAATCCCTTAGAACACTAGCTCCCAGCCCTTTCCGTGTCAGGCTCCTACCTGCTGTGGGAACCAAGATGACATGTGCAGCTCAGGCTGTGGCTTGGTATAGTCATTAAAGATCCAAGAGCATGTTCCAGACGAGGAACACCGCCCTGGTATCCTGGCTGCATTCCAGCCTGGGTAATGACATTCGCCTTGCAGTCTGAACTAATTCAGCACATTCGCCTTGCACATCCCTTATTAACTGTTGTTGTTTAGTATCTGTATAGCGTCATCATCTTAGCTTTGCCCTTAATCCATCTTTCTGAGATTCTGACCCCCCAGAGTAGGGCCAGGCAGCTGCGTTTGTTATTTATGTCAACCTGCCAGTGAAATGTTTACTCCTTCTCCCCTAAAACGTAGATTCTCTTCCTTAAATTTATCCTCACTTGACGTACAGAAAGAACAGGCTTGGCATTTTGCCATGCTCTGCTTTGTCATGAGTCCTGGCCAGTTGCTTGGGCTTGTTGGACGTTTTTTTTTCCTAAATGAAATTGAAGTTGCAGTGACAAATGTTTTAATAAGGGGAAAGACATTTAACACCAAGTGTTAAAGTATCTTCATGACTTCGAGGGGAATTACCTGCCACCTGCTCATGCACGAAAACTCAATACTAAGCCTCGCAAGCCAATTGACAGATCATTATTTGATGCTGTGCTGTAATCTTTGAAAGTGGATGGGAATAGCTAGCTTGGTTTGTCTGGGATTAGATGGAGACAGGCTGGTTTTATTGATCCTGAATGGCTGGTCTCCTTGATTTCCATCACTGGTGTAGCAGATGCTGCATCTGTCTCATTTTCCTGGTGAAACTGATGGTGATTTCTTAGTGTAAGCTGTTTGGGCCAGGAACCATCCTTTTGTTAAGAGTGTGCGCAGCGCCCTGGTGCAGTGGGGTCCTGGTTCACGGCTGGGACTCCTAGGTGACACTATTACTATTTCCTGTGATAGTGACCGTTGCTTTGAAAACTCTTTTATATTATTTTCCACATTCAAAGTGAAAGAACTATTTAAACTTTGCCTCATCCATGAGTGACCTACTGACCTGCAGCTTAGTGGCTATTGACAGCTTATCGGAAAGTTGACTTTCCAAACGCAAACCTTTTATCTGGTTTTGTGGCTGGGTTTGGTCTTTCTTTGACAGCTACTCCCTTTGCTGGGTTCAGTTTGGATTAGTTTGGTCCATCTTGTGATTGATTCAGGAGAGGTGCTGGTGTGTGGCTCTTGCTGGAGAGCTGGATAAGGGCTGGGACTCTCCTTCTATGACCTCAGTGCTGGGGTATGGCTCTGAGTCCCATCTGATCACTCTGGGTCTCTGCTCTCTTTTGGGCCCTGTCCTGGGTTTCAGTACCCACATACTACAAAACCTGGGCTGAGGCAAATGGTGGGGATCTGCTGTGTTCTATGAAATCAATTAACAGACCTTTGAAAAGACTTTCATTTCCAAACTGGTTTTCTATTGGTACAAGGTACTTAGTCCGAAACATTTGAGAACCCACAGCACACAAACGGACGAAATGTACAGCTGATGATGTAATCTTACCTGAAGAGAAACTGGGCGTGTGAGGTGAGAAATCGATCAGTCTCTTTCTCTGCATATCTTCTCTTGATTTGCAAAGTTATAGTAATAGATGTTGCAGGTGTAAAAGGTCGGTTGGATCTAGTCTGCTTCCCCAGTGCAGGAATTTCTCCTGTTGTCAAGGCTCTGTGACAGGCTGTTCTTAAAATCTATTTTGTATAAGGCATCCCCCCCCGCCCCCGCAGTCACAGTAATATCCAAATGCTTTGCAATCTAACGTTTTCATCCAGAGGCAGGGCAGTCCTGTTATCCCCATTGTACAGATGGGAGCTGAGACTCTGGGAGACTAAGTGACTTGGTCAAGATCACATAGGAAGTCGTGGCAGGGAATTGAAACTTGGTCCCTTACGTCCCAGGCTAGCACCCTAACCACTGGCCCATCCTTCCTATCCATGCTCTGATATGGCAGATTGGAAACGCTTCATTTCAGTTGCAAAAATTGAGATTTTTAAAATGAATTAAATATGAAGATGAATAATATCATTGGGCCTGTAGATCCTGTATTATTGCCTTTGCAGTTAAATCTCCACCAGGGAGGCAGGAGAGGGAGTTTGGGATTGTGAGGTGTGACCATAACTGGAGGTTGTTGAACAATTCCCGTCGTCTTGCTCAGATTAGCTTTCAGTGTTCCAATCCACCGCTTCCCTTGGGAACCTATTACACAGTTTTTAATAGCTCTCATGGTCTGGAAGTTTTTTCCCTCACTGTTATCCTAATATTTCCTTTTCTTGGTTTCATCCTATTGCTCCTAGTTGTACCCTTTGTTTTTTTGTCATGGCAACAATTAGGAAAAGCTGTGACGTTCTAAGATTAAAAAATGCCAAATTCTATGAGGTTTTTCAGGCCAGGTCTTCATAATCCACATTGGTTACTACTTCTCATGATCCTGTTGATTGCGGAGCGTCAGATCTTTCCTAGTTAAGGCTGGGATCCTCTAGCAGTCTAGTGCAGTCTTTGTTCAGTTACTTTACAAGGGTTAGAAGTTACAATTATGGGACAGGAATTATCAGGATTATCCACTTAATGCTTTTTGAAGAGAAGCATCACTTTTACTTTCCTTCTGTTTTCTGGTACCTCCCTGTTCTCCATGAATTATTTTTTAAAAATCTGTCTGGCATGTAAAGCATTCTATTAGAGCTAGGTGGTGTTGGTTTCTTATTGTTTTGATACTTCCCTTAAATCCCCCGAGATGCATGTTGTATAGGTTTAAAATTTCCAAGTAATCCCGAGTTCTGTTTATCAATATCTGTTTTTATAAGGCCTTCCTCACTTCCTAACTGCCTTTCATTATTTCTTTTTGTTAAAGTCAGATTTTGAAAAAAGAACTTCAGATTTTCAGCCAGTTTTTGAGTTCTTGTTCATATTATCCCCCATGCTGGTTCTTTTAGTGGGCCACCTTTCTACTCCAAGTTAGCTTATATTCCTTCTTTGGATGCTTTTATCTAATATTAACTTTCTGGGGTTTTTTTGGTTTTTTTTTGCTGTGCGTATCTGTTCCCTACAAGCCTTAGATCTCGGAGAAGTCCCTCATGAAGTCACATTAGCCGCATCCTCCTCCTCGTTTATTTCAAAGTAAATGTATTCTATTATACCTTTAATTATGGCGTCTCGGAAGAGTTCCTGGACTTCTTCCATACTGATGATGGGTTTTAGTACTTCCTCCAACTGGACCTTCCTTATTAGATTTCTTGATTACTCTCAATTTGCTTTCCTGACATCTAATACCCTTACACTGCTGCATTTTGTTGAATATAAGTAGCCTGTGGCAAGAGGCTTAAGCTTCTCTGTCATTTCCTGCAAGTTGGTTAGCTATCCAGGGTGGCTTCATGGGGCCTCTGCTTGGTCTTGGCCTCATACCGTTAGATCAAAAATGAAACAAAGGTCAAATGATATTATAGGCAAAGGGGAGCAGCAAAATGACTGTCATGGGACTGCCACGGTTTCACCTCCTCCCAAAACGATTTTCCCCCTCTGATGTTCAGCTCCTTCAGAGCAAATGTACGTTCTGATCTTAACAGATGTGTTCAGAAGCCTGCAAAAATTCAATACGACAATGTCAATGCACAAGTTTCTGAGCGGCAACATCAGAAACTACAGGGCACGTTCTAAGGTTTATTAAATGGAGAACGGGCTAGCTGGCAAAGGACTCTGTAACCAGACAGCAGACTCTAATAATGATAAATACAAACAGCAGCAAGCGCTGCCTTGTAGTGAGACGGGTGCTCTTTGTGACTCTGGGTTGCTTTCAAGTGGTTTCACAGGCTTGACTCTCTGTCTGCTTGTTTGCTTTGTTTAGTTAATCCCAAATCCTCTTTGACTTTGGCATTAATGCTGGGTGCATAACAGGCAGAGAGAGACTGGTGAATGTGGTTCTCTGACATACTTGGAAACTACCTCAGTCTCCTCAAGCTGTAGATGTTAGCAACCTGAGACAGCTCAGGGATGCAGAGATGTTCCTGTTTCCTATCCCCAGACACCAACATACAGACACTGTCCCCCAGACCTCCCCAACAAACCAACCTGGTTCAGCAAAGTGAGGGGTTTGTGTGTGCTCACAACAGAATAACTCATCTCTATAAATACCCAGATGGTTGTATTTGGATTGGCTGATCACCACATTTGCTCTTAACCCCGGCGCCTCTCCTGTTGGTAAATTGAATTTGCTACGCCAGTGGGTGTCACTTACTGGGATCTCAATGTGCTGAAAGAAAAATTAACGATTCCAGTCAGACTCGGGTGTTTTTCTCCAAAATCAGAGATGAGCGATTTGCCGCTGCCAGCGTGAACTGGTGTTAAGTTATTAAATCGCAGATGAGCTCATTGCTTGTGGAGCTTTAAAATATTGCACATGGAGGGGCTGGGGGCGAGGGACGATGCTGGTGTAGCAGTGAGATTTATGGAGCAGCTGAGAGATGCATCTGAGGTAAAGGCAGGGAAGAAGGCTTCCTGCAAAAGATTCTCTCTCTCCCAGGAGAGTGGGTGTCCTAGAATCACTGGTTTTATTTTCCTATTTCTAAAATTTAGCTTAAGGAGAATTGCCAGGTTTTTGAGATGCATAAAAAAAAGTGGCACAATAATAAGCCTGCTTCCATCCCAAAAGATCCCGGGGTACCGAAAGCTGTATGTCCAGGGCCACTCTACCCAGCCTTGAAAACCAGCTTCCCCTGAGGCCAGCCAGTGGCAGTCAGTCAGTCAGTCATTCTTTACCAGTGACACCCTATGATTGTAGGGCACCCTATGACTGTTTGCGAAGACCTTACACAATGTTTGCTCAGTCCTAACATTTCACACTGGCAAAGTGTGTCATGTCTCCCCTGTGGACCAGCCACTAGATAACAGCCTACTATTGCTGCCAGCTCTAAGGATTATTTTTTCTAACTTGAGTGGTAGAGGTTTTTGCTATGGATCTTCAGGTCTTGGATTCGAACTTGATTACTCTTGTAGTTGTTACTTATTCATGCAAACTCCCATTGTCCTCAGTGGGGAATTTCCCCTAAGGAAACACTGAGCTCGAGAATTTCTGCATGGTTTTTTTTTTTTTTTTAAAGTGAAATGAAGGGTAACTTATGCAATTAAAATTGCAAAGAGCGGGAGCTACGAAGCATAGATGGATAATACAGTAACTCCCCACTTAACATCCTCTTGCTTAACATTGTTTCAATCTTACATGCCTGGTCAATTACAGAGCCTGCTTCATTTAAAGTTGTGCAGTGCTTTGCTATAACATTGTTTGGCTGCCTGCTTTGTCCACAGCTGGCATCCCCCCATCAGTTCCCCTGCATTCCACCCCCACTGCCTCCCACCTGCCGGCAGACCCCACAGATCAGCACCTTCCCCCCCCACCTCCTGCCTGTGGCAATCAGCTGGCTTGCGGCATTCAGGAGGGAGGGTGGAGGAGCGAGGACGTGGCATGTGGAGTAAAGCGGGGCGGGAGGAGAAGAGGCAGGTTAAGAGTGGAGGCTTGGGGAAAGGGGGCGGTGGGCGGGCCAAGGGTTGAGGCCCTCGCCCCTGGTGCTTGCACAGTAAGGGAAGCTGCCACTGCTGCTGGTCAATGTGCTTCTCCCAGCCTACAGCATCTTCAGCCTCCTTGCCTGCCTCATTGTCTCCAGTGCCAGTGGGCTGTGCCTGTATGGGGTAAGGTGGGGGCACCTCCCAACTATAGTACTGAACTGTACTGTACGGCAAAAAAAAAAGCCCTAGAATGTAACCCCGCCCCCATTTACATTCATTCTTTTGGGGAAATCGGATTCGCTTAACATCGTTTCACTTAAAGTCACATTTTTCAGGAACATAACTACAGCGTTAAGTGAGGAGTCACTGTAGTAATGGGAGCCTTCCTTAATGCCCAAGCCATGCTGCAAGCTCAGGAAACAGATTGTATAGGATATACCCATTTTGATCCTAAGTGGGTTCCCGCTAAATGCAGGCAAAATCCAAGCAGACCTCACCCTCAGTCCCTGTTTTTCTGTCTTGGGCAAAGGCTTTTCCAGCCTCAAAATGGGGGCCCAAAATCTTGAAACCTATGTTGATTTTCTACTTGGGGAAAAACTCTGCCTTGCCAAGTGCAGGAACAGAAGGGAATTGCCTGCCTCTTCTCTAGTAGGGCAGCAGGGGAGACCTGGGCAGCAGGGAATCCCCTGCCACAATAGGCTGGGGGGTGGGGGAGGTTGTTCCTGCTGATGTAACTTACAGCCGCTCTAAGGCTTTGCTAAGTTACTCTGGGAGTTGGGTCACCGCAGCTCTTGCCAGCTCCATGTCTGTTATCGCAGAAGGGTGGTTGAGTCACTTCTCTCCTTCCTTGTGGGTCCTGTGCTAAGCTCAGCTCAGCTGGACCCGAAGATCTAGAGGTTTAAATTTTGGTATTTATCCTTGAACTTACCGAGGATCTTCGTGACGTGTTACCATAGTACATCCAGCGTTTCCTTCTCTTGATGGTCCCGCAACATCCCTCCACTTTGCCAGTCCATATAACCACATAACCTCTGTCCCTTTGATCACTTCTCATTCACAGCCAGTCATTTGGAGTGCAGGTGCAGAGTTCTCACCAGCCAGTGCTTCATGTTGACTAGTGCGTTGCTCCCTAGAGCTGTGCTGCTCTGCCCTGCTGCATGCAGAAACTGAAAGAAGCAGCAGCAGTTGCAGTTGGCAGAGGTAGGAAGGGAGCCGCGTATTGGTAGGAAGGTCTCTTTCCAGAGTGTGCTGAATAGAAACTAGAGCTGGCGCTGGAATGCTGTGTGTTCCCTGTTACTAGCAGGGGTGGGAATGAAGTCTTTGCTCTGGATAACTGAAGCGTCATAAATCTGAGAGACTCGGGAAGCGGTTATGCTGTATTCTCCTGGGAAAATAGTCCCACAGGCCGTAAGCGGAGGAGTGAAGTTTATGGCATCATGCATACGAGCAAATGAATAGTCACAGGATACAGGTTATCCAGCCCAAAGTGAATGGCATTGTCTGTTTTTCACTGGTTCTGTATTAAGGTTGCACTCTTCCAGAGACGGAAGGCTCAACTTTTGTTTTGCACAGTTTGTGTCAAAAGCACCAACAATGTGTCAACCAGCTGAAACCAAAATAGTCCACTTGCTGATTGTCTTGCTACAGCCTCAGACTCCAATACCCAGGAGAACGTCTGTAAGTGCAAAATCTGCAAGAGGTCTTTGGAGAAAGCATAATTTTTCCATGAAAAGATTAATTTCTCTCTTGTTCCTAAATAGAACTGGAACATGCAAAATGTTCTGTAGTCTGGTAAATAAACAGGTCGGTTGTAGAATGCCTTCCCCTCTCAAAAATCTAGCTCTAGACCCCAGGCAGTTCTGAGTTCTAGAACACATTTCAAAAGTGAATTATAGGCCCTTAGAATCTGCATGGTTTGAAGTGGCTCTGAATTCTAGAAACTACTCCACTCTCAATGATTCTAGCGTCTCTGTGATGTAGCACTGATCCATTTCCCTTTCTAAACCAGTGTTTCTCAACCTTTATGATACCAGGGACTGGCTTGCTGCCTTCCTAAACTGTGTCAGGGAGATCTCAGGAACTGGCGCTAGTCCATGGACCAGTCATTGAGAAACACTAATCTAGAATACACATGGTTACGTTCTAGGCTCTTAAATCAATCTGGTTCTGAACAGTTGTTGGAGAACTTCTCTTGTTCTTCAAAAAACAAAAACAAAAACCCAACAACCTCCAGAAACTATATAACGAAATAGCTCTCTCTAAGAATTATGAGTTGGGTCTTCCTTCTTGTCTAATTAAAAGCAAACACTGTAGTGTAGCCTCATTAAGTATTTGTAGTGCAGTATATAAGATCATCCATTATTTCTATATCTCTGAGCTCTGTGGGTATAATTTAAGAATAGTTTTTTTTTTAAAGTACCAGCATGACAGTGGACATATGACAGATCATTGGTGTGTGTAGTTATTTTTTAAAAAACAAGCTAAGTAGTTTATAAGCAACAGACACGCTAACTGGTTAACTTCAATTTTTTGGTACTGTAATGAAATTAAAAACAGCCCAACAGATTTTGATTTTAAGCTGTAGAATTCCGCACTCTCTGGGCTGAGGCTATTTGTGCCAAGTTTCAGCCTGGAGTCAATATTATATACTGCGTTGGAAGATTTGCAGTGAAAATCTGCTCTGCTGGCAACCTTAACTCCATCAGTGCCAGGATCACGCACCTAAATTCTGCAAACTGCAGAACCGTTGCATTGCTGCTCCCAGTCTGAGACTCCCAGTTCCACTCCACGCAGGATCCCTCCATAACTTCCTGAGTTCAGTGTATTAACAAAACGAATGAAAGAAGGGCAAATGCTTGCTTCCAGCCTGCAGGGTGTCACAGCCTCACTGCTTGCAAAGGACTTGCATCCCCACGACCCATTTATCATGAACTGAAGCATTTTCCAAGCTTAGTGGTTCACGCTGAATTGGAACCAGCGCTGAGTCATTATTCACTTTCACTTTCTTTATTAAAGCACTGGGGACGCTTTGATTTCAGTTATTAACAACTTCCATGTGTGGCTGCCTGCGGGGCGCTGCCAGCTGCTGCTCTTTGGATCATTTAAAATCACTGGTAGTGGTCGGAGACTGTGGTGTTTTGCCAGGGAGCATGGGGACTAGGAGGTCTGGACTCCTCCTGGGTTCTGGTTCTTCTACCTGACCAGGGCTGGCTCCAGGGTTTTTGCCGCCCCAAGCAGTGAAAAGAGAAAAGAAGAAGAGAGAGAAGGGGGAAAAAAAAGGCCGCGATTGGCATCTGCATCTCTGCTGCTGCAGACTTCAGCAGCTGGTCCTTCACTCTGAGAGGGAGTGAGGGACTTGCCGCCAAAGATCAGGACGTGCTGCCCCTCGCCGTTGGCCTCCCCAAGCAGCTGCTTGCTGGGCTGGTGCCTGGAGCTGGCTCTGTACCTGACTTAGACCTGGTCTGCCCTTGAATGTTGTATTGATTTTTACCTGTCTAGTTATACCAGCACAGCTTCGAGAGTGGACGCCGTTAGACCACTATAAAGATATCCTGTATGGTACATTTAGTCCTCCTCCCAGCTGGCAATAGCCAGGGGCTGTGAGCACCATTTAAAGTGTGTGTGTGCTGAGAAGTGGCTAGGGCTGTGGATTGAGTGTTCCCCCCGGCTCTACAGGCTGTTGCAATAGCTATCCCACTCTATATAGTAGGGATTATAGCACAGTGTCGCTGGCCCTGTAGCTGGGGTGGCATGATGCTGTGGGGATGGAAGGGGTTTTTCTGGCTCTGTTAGGAACCCTGCCATCCTGCACCATGGTGGCTGGGTTGACGGAAGCATTCTTCCCTCAACCTAGCTGTGTCTGCACTGGAGTTTAGGTTTCCACTGCTACTGCACTCAGGACTGGGAATTTTTCATACCATAGTGGAGCGCCGTGCTAAGGGGGTTGTATGGCTTTAACTATATGGAAAGTTAAAGCAGGTACAAATGTCTAGAGTAGACAAGGCCCATAATTTGACTTCGGGCAAGTCAGGTGCTTGGTCTAACCCAGGATATCCTTCAGCAGCCTACCTGCTCCCTGCAGTTCACCCCATCAGCCTTTGTGGGTTATGTCTCCACTGGAACTGACTTGGGCTCCTGGGGCTTGTGCTACTGGACTAAAAATAGCAGTGCAGATGTTCCTGCTCAGGCTGGAGTCCTGGCTCTGAGACCCACCCCCATTGCTGCGTCTCCAAGCTGAGCGGAGCCTGAGCCAGTTGACCTGGGCTCTGAGATTTGCTGCTGGTGCTGTTTTTTGTTGTCAGTGTAGACGTACCCTTTATGGACCAGGTGCTCTTCAGAATCTCAACTGAGTCCTAGTCCCACAGCCTCAGCTGGGAGGCAGCTGATTTAGTCACAGATAGGGCTGGCTTTATCTCCCCTTAAAGGGGCCAGTCACCCTGTGACAATACTATTGTGATTCAGTAGCACCTGACAACCACTTGGTACTGGTGTGAATGCACCGGCAGCAGGGCAGTTGAGAAACAGGCCCAATCTGCTATGCAATTCATCTTGTGTCTGTTGCTTAGGACAGATCTCACCGTTCATTGTGTTCAAAATGCCAAATAACCATTAGCTAATAATAGTCATAAAATCCCTTGTGAGATGTATGTGTGTTATCTCCAGTTTATGGATGGGGAAACCAGAGGCAGAGAGAGCTTGAAAGACCTACTAAAAATAGGTTTAAAAATGACACAACTTCTGCTTCCATGTGCAATATTTTTGAAAAACTAAATGCGATAGTGATCTGTGTTGTTTCATGCATTCCAGTGGCAGGCAAAGTATGTCTGCTCTAGTCATATCAGGACGATGCCTCTTGCTACCTTACTACTTACACCTAGTTTTACCAACTTTATGGAAGTTAACGTCTCTCTTTTATGCATGCGTCAAACGAGAAAAACAGAGTGACTTTCGTTCAGGGGCGTAATTCACTGCACAAAATCCATTGGTATAAGTGTTTTCATGAGACCCAGCCCAAACACGGCAGGACAGAGCTTGCTGTTGCTTCCTGGTGTTGCTGACTTGTATGTGTAAAGCTCCTACAGCTATTCCGTTGGCTGCTGGTTTAGCATCCGTTTGTATTTCTGTTGGGCCTTGAGTTTGGATGAAAGCTGAAGGGTTCCGGGTTCAAGCTTCCCATTTCTGAGATAAACCAGCTGATTGTTGCGTTCTGCAGACATCTGAGGTTGAAGGCTTTAAAATGTTCTGCAACAGAATCTCTCCTTGTTTGGGATGGAACTTCAGAGGTGAAGTCTATGGAGGACCAGCTGGGTGTGGAATTGGCTCCTGCAAACTGTTAAGCCTTTGATGTATTACGAACGATGAGGGAGATTTATAGCACAGGCTGACAGCAGGCATCTATCTTTGAGAATCTGCTTTGTTTGCTATCCTGGAAGGCTGCCCCCTTTTATGAGTTTATTTGCTAGGATCAAGGCTGACTTTCCATCCGAAAGTCTCCTTTCTTAGTGGTGGATCTAGAGTGGGATGGACTTCGATGGGCAAAAGATTTTTTTGGGGGCAGGGAGTACTGTCATTGTTCCCTTCAGTCTCCTGAATGATTCCATATTAAGCTGTATCTTTGAAAATGTTGGCATGCGCACAGAATGGCCAGCAAAGAAGAATTTCTGGTGCGTTGTCTACAAGGTCCTGAAGCATAATTATGTACTGGTCTTAGATAAGCTGCTTCTGCACCCCCTCCCCACCTTCGATCCAGTGGATATGTTTAGGAATTTCAGCTCCTTTTATTCAGGGCCATCTTTTGGCTGTCACCTAGCAAACGGGGCCCTGATTCCTCATTTGGGGCCCTCAATGCTTCCATGATGCAACAATTAATCAAAAAAGCCTTCATGCTGGATGCTGTCAGTCCATATGGATGGATTCTGTAGCTTAATTGGCATATCCTAATGCGGCTATGATTATAGCTCTACTCACAGCTAATCGAGAGACTCATGCAAGGGTATAGAATTGTGTCTTTGGCTCAGAAAGTCTCCGGTTCAGTTTTCTAGGCTGCCCATCTGATATGTGACTTAGCCGATGACTGCTGGCACCCAGAATGTCATTGTCATTATGCTTTCCTCGCCCTGGGAAGAGAAGCCTGTTAGGACAAGCCTGGAGAAGCTGCAATAGTTTTCCTGGAGTCTACTTATTATCTAGGCTGTAAATTGGCTTTTTATTTTATTTATTTAGACTTGACTTTGCTGTCGTCCCATTTAAAAAAAGAAAAGACCCTCTTTTCTCCAAGAGCATCAGGTCATCTGTGCAAAGACTCTCTCTCCCAGTAAAAGCTCAGTTCTTCTAACTCTGAAACAGTAGCCAGGTTGCATTTTGTCACTAGCTGAATTTTAGTGGGAGTTTAATTGATTCCTGTGGATTGTACGTAGAGGGTGATTGCAAAGCACTTGGGGATCCTTTTAGGGTGACTAGATGACCTGATTTTATAGAGACTGTCCTGATATTTGGGGCTTTTTCTTATATAAGCTCCTATTACGCCCCACCTCCTGTCCCCATTTTTCACACTGGCTGTCTGGTCACCCTAGATCCTTTGTGCACGGAAGGACCTATCTAAGGAGCTACACTTGCCTTTCAGGATCGGAGTACGTTTTTATCTAGTCTGCTAACACATCTCTGGAGGTGCCCAACACCTGACCACATCCCAGGAAGTGTCCTACCCCAGTGTGCTCAAAATGTGACCCCCGCGATAGGGTGACCAGATAGCAAGTGTGAAAAATCCGGACGGGGGAGGTAATAGGGTCCTCTATAAGTCAAAGCCCTGAATAGCGGGATATCTGGTCACCCTGCCCAGGGACCATGCGTCCCACGGAGTAAGAGATGTTGAGAAGCAGGCAGTAAGGACGCCGGGGAGGTGGGTGGGGGAGATTCTCTTCCCTGCTATAAAATGATTGTCTGCATAAAAAGTTAGCACCACCTACTGTGCAGCGTGAGGATAAGGGAAATGACTCCTGACTGCAGCTTGTGCCCTGAAGCATGCAGCTGATTAGTCTGGTCATTATCCAAGCCATCACAGCTGGGGCAGTCAGAATGTCTGGCCCTTTTTAAAATATCCATGCTGTGCTGCATTGGGTTGTGGGTTTTGTTTTGGTCCTTCCTAGTTTTTTTCTCTCTCTCTAGAGACATCCCCTTTGTGTTCCCATCTTGCCCTATTTCCAGGGTCCGCTTTCGGGAACATTCACAGGGCTCCATTCCTTCCTGGCCAAGTGTGAAAGCCCCCGTCAGCTCCGTGAGGGCAAGTGGAGGCAGCCTCTCAGGATCTGAAATGTGCAGCATGTGACTCATCTGAATGCAGGGTTGCGTACGTGCTGCTTGGCATCTGGGCTCAGCCAGCAAATGGGTCTTCCAGAGGGAGAGCTCGCCATCCTCGCTTACAAAACCCACATGAGAAGTCATGAGTTGCAGGATGTCACCATTATTCATTGACACAGACCAGGGGTGGTGTTAGCAGGAAGCTTTTGGGGAAGCGTAGCAACCTCCCATACTAAATCCAGTGTTAACTCGTAAAGCACCAATTCCATGCTGTCCGGTGAAGGCAGGTGCATCTGGTGAATTTCCCTCTCTGGCCAGGCCCAGGGGTCTGTCGACAGAAGCACTTTACAGAACAGGAGACAAGCATGACCACCGCTGTGTTGGTGCGGGTTGCACTTTGAAGATGGTGCCTAGAATGCTAGGTGTCGAGAAGGGTGGAATATCATCCCAGCTGTGAAAGGGTGTGCGTGCGTGTGTTCACGAGAGGGCTACAGGCCAAGTGGTGACACAACCCCTCACTGGCCTGGATTGAAAACCAGACCTGTCACACCCTAGTTTATAGGCATGGTACCACGGCAGAGAGAGATTTTAGTGACTTGCCCATGGTCAGACAGAGTCTGTGACAGAGCTGGGAATTGAACTGAATCTGCAGGATCTCTGCCCGGTATCCTAACCACAAGGGCATCCTGGTTATATTAAAAGCTGAGCAAAGGGCTTTATCTTACAGAAGTAGCTGCTTTGTTTGTGGAACGTGCTGTAATCTGCCAATAAGCTTGAGTAGCACTGCAATATCCCCGGGGAGCTGCTCTCAAGGGACAAAGGACAGCTAATAGATGAGAGAAGATATCTGAAGTAAATTGAATATGCTGTATTTAATCCCCCCTCTCCAGCCCTTTATGAAAAGCTAAAGAGTGGAATGGTCTTTATACACTCGTGTGTTTAATAGCGTTGTGGAGTTTGTGCCAAAATTCTTTACATTGCTGTATCTTGTGACATCCTGGGCCAGATTCTGCCTCCCAGCCGTCTTATGCTGGCATAGTTCTGTTGATTTCAGTGGAGTCACCTGTGGCTTGCGCCGGGGGAGTGAGGCAAATCAGGCCTGCCAAGTATAGTTTACTCAGTGAATGTATTGCTTATGAAGCGTGCCAGTTGACAGCCCCGGAGCCCGTCGTCTGCTCTCCGTAGTGCAGGTAAAGCATTGGAGTGCCAGTGTCCCCACGCCAGCCTGCCAAAGTACTTAGAGATGGGCACGTCTGAGCTCCTTGGCTACTGCCCTGAGCCTGCCAACACCGGTGAATTGTGAGAGACGGGCTGTTGCCATCGACCTCCTAGTGTAACTAACCTTGCTCTTGTTTTCTGCAGGACTTAGGGATGGAATCGACCTCTCTGGATGATGTCCTGTATAGATATGCGAGCTTCCGAAACCTGGTGGATCCAATCACCCATGACCTGATCATCAGTCTTGCTAGATACATCCATTGCCCCAAACCGGTAGGTAACTCGCTCTAACTACGTGGCCAAGGCAGTTCCAGTCACTTGTTCATTTGGGAAATGTTGTTTTGTTATAAATGAGAAGCTTTTTGTTTGTTTGTTTTTGTTTTTTTATAATCAATGCTGCACAAAATACCTTTTGGGTTAACACAGAGATTGTGATCTTCCGAGTAGAGATGTCCTGTTGTGGGGAGAGTGGACTGATGCACAGAACTCTCTGTGAATTGCCAACAACCTGAATGACATGCGTTTACTGCTTAGTTAATTCTATTGTTTTGTTTTTTCATATACCCTGTTTTTGCTCTTTCCTCCTGTCTCATTTGCTTGGGCAAAGCACGAAGGCACCTACTGTCTGGAACAATACAGGGGTATGGACAGGATGACTTCCAAGGCCTTTTCTATCTCTGATTTCTGCAGTGCCTGTCTTTCATCTTGTCTCTCTAAATAAAGCGAGTACTCAGCTGACACATTTCTCACCCCTGTAAGGAAGGCGGTAGCTGAAACAGAGCCCTGTCTTTGCAAGCGTTTGAGCATGCTGTGAGCAAAGCTGGCAGCATGGGGGCCTGGAGGGCATGGCAGTCAGAAGGAATAGCCTGAGCCGAATAGTTATCGGCTGGGGTGAAGGGACTGAACTGTGA
The DNA here is from genome assembly GCF_003597395.2 of Chelonoidis abingdonii. NCBI lineage: Eukaryota > Metazoa > Chordata > Testudines > Testudinidae > Chelonoidis > Chelonoidis abingdonii. The sequence goes on from NC_133788.1 coordinate 12,275,972, forward strand.
TGTCAGAACCAGGATTTGCTTTCCATTCCATCATACTGGTTGTTTTATCATGGCGTGGGGGAGAACTGGCCCTGTGCTGCTCTCTTTAAAGTCAGAAATGGAAACGGAGTTGTTCAAAGGAGTGTATCAATATTAGATCGGTTCGTACATCAGCTACCGTTATGGCAGAAACGTTCCTAACCCACCCAGCTTCAGCTTTTGATGGAGACCATGCCAGATTCTCCACTGGTGTAAATTGGAGTAACTCCACTGAAGTCAATGGGAGCTATGCCGATTTACTCCAGAGGAGGATCTGGTCCTGTTGAATCATGGAAAAGGCATTTGAACGATGGTTCTAAATTAGGGATGGACAGAAATGGACGTGATTCTGGTTTTGGACCTCATCAGTCAGGGTATGTTTTGCAGGAGTGGCTGGGATGCAGGCCCCATTTCATCTGCCCCTGCAGAACTTGGGAGCATGTGGTTTCAGATGAATGGTCCGCAGGGTTTGGATTCCCCTCTATTTTTCCTGTTGGCGGCTAGAGCATTCATCACAAACCTCAGTAAAGACCCGAGTTCTCTTCAGCTTAGAACGTTGGGGCCAGGTATTCCAAAGAGCTCAGCTCCTGGTCAGGGATGAGAGTTTCAGAAGTGCTTTGCACTGGTAAATCTCATCCGCTTGGGCTATTTGCTTTCCCTAGGATTTATTTTTTAAATTAACTACTTAATTCCCCCCCCCCCAACCCCCATTTCAGTGTTTGATTCAGTGAACTGTGTGGACCTGGGATGGTACAAATACCAGATTTCTCAGAACATCTCGGATGCTGAGGAAGGGGGATTGAAAGAGAGGAAGGATGGCCTAGAGGTCAGGGTATTAGCTTGGGAGACCCGAGTTTAGTTCCCTGCTGTGCAACAGGCCTCGGAGTGCTTCGGTGTGGGCGTTTTCACTACCGTGATGGGCGGGGTTCTCCCATTGGCGCAGATAAGCCGTCTTCCTCAGAGACCGTAGCTAGGTTGACAGAAGAATTTTTCTGTCAACCCAGTGCTATCTCCCCTGGGGGTTATGTCTGGATATTTCAGGGGGATGGATTTTCCCCTCCCCTCTCCCCTAGAGATGTGGCTATGCTAATGTACATTTTCGGTGTAGACTGTCCCTTAGCTCCTCCGTAGCTCAATTCTGTAAATTCGAGATAATAGCTCTTCTCTCCTCTCGAGGTTAGTGAGTGTGATGCCACCTGATGTACTGGGGTCCCACTGAGCCTGCCCGTTCCACCGTCCAGGGCTTTCTCACCCTGTCCTGCTGTGCCAGGCCCTCAAGCCTCCTCTAGCATGCACAAATATGACCACACCCAGCTGCAAACAGACACAGAGACCAAAATCAGCTCTGTGTGGGAGGATGCAGCTCGGGTACTGCCCAGTACTCAAGTGCACACCTCCGTTGGTGTGTAAACCCCAAGTTGTATTGTCTTGCACGATATAGAGATCTATACAGCGTAAGCTCATAAAAATCGCCTTCTCCCTCAGCGTGGAGGGAGATATGCACAGCTTGTTGCCCTCCCCAGTTATGAATTGCACTAACTGGTTTATAGGAAATTGAAACGAACAAGTTTATTAGCCACAAAGGACAGATTTTAAGTGATTATAAGGGATAGAAAGCAGATCAAAGCAGATTACTGAGCAAAATAAACAAACATGCAAACTAAGCTGAATTCAGTAGAGAAGCTAGTTACAAATAGTAATTTTTCACCCTAAATATTGTTTTAGGCAGGTTGCAGAGTTCCCTGAAGACAAACTGCTTTTGTTTGCACTTAAAGTTCCATGTATTTCTCTTCACAGGCCAGATCCCTGTCACAGCCTGAGCCTCAGTCCTTTTCCCCAGATCAGTTTTACATGTTTACACCAGTCATCCTGGGCAGGGAGTCCGAGAAGAACCAGCGACCCTGATTAACTCACTCTCCAACCTTATATAGGATTTGTATATGGTGGGAATCTTTGTTTCCCTGTTTGATCCCCACACCCCTTCAGTGGAAAAGTACCAGCAGACTAAGCTGGTAAATTCACACCTATAGTGGGGTAAGAGTCTTCCCTTGAGTTGACTGATGCTAGAGTGGCTTGCATAGAGCCGACCCAGGATCCTATTTGGGTGAGTTTTCTTAGGCATGTCAATGTATTTAGTGTCAAGGCTGCAGTGGGGCCTAAGCCTTGTAGTCCTGATCTGCATTAAAATCTAAAGGGCGTGAGTTTTGGTGATGTCTCTTGTAGGAGCCGGATTCAAACCTTCTCCATATTCTGGCACTCTTTGGACGCAGGGGTTGGGGTTGGTCCTGTCTCCAATTAAGAATGTATAATACAACTCTCCTTAAAGCCTCTCTCCTTATGGGCCTGATCCTGATTTCAGTGAGATTAGTGCAAATGTGGAGTAACTCTAGTGGAGTCATTCCAGCTTTCCTCCAGTGTCACTGAGATTGGAGTCGGGCTTGAAATGTAGTTATCCTGTTGCACTGCATAAGCACAAACTAAGCGCTGTCCAGAGTTGTGCTGGGCCATGCACGGAGACATCATCCATCAGTATCTGTTACCCAGTACCAGCAATTACTGTGTACCATGGGCTGTGTGCCGTTTGCAATGTGAGAGGGAGCTTTATAGTGAAAGAAGCTCTCAGAAAATCAATTTTAAACATGAATTCATTCACCATTATTTGTAGTTTTTTAGTGACATTTCAGGGAGATATTTGCTAATGATCAAAGACATTTAAATGAGTATTTCTTTCCTCAAAACCACAGCCCTGGGGCGAGGGGAGGTTAATACTTCTCTTTCAATTCTTTCCCCCCAGAGCTGAGGAAAGGTGCCAGGCTGACAGCTCTGAAAAGTACTCCGTTTAGTCTCAGAATGGGCACAATGCAGGTAGGGGCAGTGCATGCTTCCTTCTCTGGCATCGTCAACCCTGACTTAGGGGGGACAGCTCTTCCTGGGTAGAGGGGAGATCAGTCTTCGTGGCTCATCTCTCTCTGGGCCTTTCTGAGTGGCTGTTTAGTCCTGATCAGAGTGCTGCTTTTGTGACGTGGATATGTGCCCTCTGGGTGATGGACTGGGAGACACTCATTTTACATAGGCGTTGCAGGATAACAACTTTGGGTCACTGATGGCCTGCCGTAGGTCAGAGGTGTAATGCTCCCTAATAATGTTTTGCACTTGTGTCTAGCACCTCCCTCATGGCACGTCAGATGCAAATGAATGAGGTCTCTGCACTCTGCTGAGGTCAGGGTTGGTATTCCCATTTCGCAGATGGGGACATCAAGGGACAGGGAGGTTAAGTTCCTTTCCCAGAGTCCTATGGGGAGTCAATGAACTATAACCAAGATGCCCTTACTGCTACTTCTGTGTCTTTATCACAGGAGCACCCTGCCATAACCTATTACCAACCACATAATTCATCCAGCCCTGGGCCTGTGTGTCGTGACATGAGCTTAGATTACAGTTGTCGTTCTGAGTTCCTGACGTCACATTAATTTTGATGGTAGCAAATGTTGATGTTACAAATATGGGGCGGGGGTGAGACAGTGCAGTCTGGTGCTTTTTGTATAGGACTGTGGTTCTGGACTTGTCTGTGCCACTGGCTCAGTGTGTGACTGAGCAGAGCAGCCAGCCTCTGTGCCGTATTTTTTCTATTAATAATCTGAGGAAAGTGATATTTACCCACCTTTATAACATATGTTGTGATCGTCAGATGCTACGGACTATATAAGCACAAAGTATTCTTCTTCACTGCAGGATCCCAGCTAAGCTGTGAGCCAGAGACTTCTTACATCCAAATATCTGAAATAGTAGCATAGGGGATTAGAACGATTTGACTGTCAAAGTCAGTGACATTCTGTATTAATGTTCCTTTGTTGCCACGCTTGCTTGTGAAAATCCCTCTGTATGGGAGCTATACATCTGCATCGTATTAACATATTTTGCAATATCAAAGTGGCAGGAAGCTCACACTCACTAATAACGACTCCCAGTATCTTTCATTACTTAATGTGTTTGTCCCACATCCATGTTTTCATTGTAATAAGATATGTTCTTTTGAAAAGCTCTTCTGTGTAAACTGTGGGAAAATAGAAAAAGGCTGAACCCGGGGTCTTGGAAGCAGGAAAAAAAATAGCACTAAGCCTATTTTTTTTTTTTTTTGTTAGGCTAAATTGTATAATGGTAATATCTGTGTAATTTTCAGTGACACCATTACTGGCAATCCTCACTCAGCACCTCCAAACTGGGGGAAGCCAGCAAGACTTAGCAAAAAATACCAAGTATGGCTGGAGGATCAGCGTGACCTTAAGCTGTAATAAATTAAACTCTTCAAACTGAGAGCTGTTTCCTTGACACTGAGCTCGGTGTGCTGCCACTGAGAGTCTAACGGGCCCGATCCTCGTTAAACTGAAGTCAGTTGCATAAGGGTTGGGCTGCTATCCAGTAATCTACTCTGTATACAAGACCAAGGTGCAGAATGAGAGGGAGATGAGGTCTAGTGGTCTGAGCACAGGCTGAGGAAGCAGGAGTCTCTGAGTTCTAATCCCAGTTGTGACATTATAGACTCCCCCCTGTAGCCTCTGGCCAGTCACTTCATCTGTGCAAGTAGATGATTGTACCTCCCTCATAGAGGTGCTGTCAGAAATAATTAGTGGCTTGTAAAGCTCTTTGGAAAATGACTATCCCCAAATTGCTACAGCATTATGATTCCTGAGGTCCTGTATTAGGCCACTTCATTCCATCCTGGATTTCATAGATTACAAGCTCTGAAGATGGGTTTAGCGGATACTGGAATGCACATCTGCTGTTCCATACTAGAGGTGGAGAGTGCCTGGAGTGTAGCAGGGGGAATGCTCTGAAATCTGGGCAGAAGCATCAAAATGTCTAAGTGGCTGCCCACTGCATGTCAACGTGGTGACAGAGAAATATGCCAGCAAAGCACATTCTGTGGTGGGGTTACCGACTCCAAGCCTGGAAGCTATTCTATCTATGTGGCCCATGCCTTGTGCTTCATTGCAAAGTCAGGGATCTCATTCATCTGTTAGGTATAGACATAGCAGGCTAGAGCCAACCCCCCCCCCCCCCCCAGGTTCCTTCATGCCACTTTGCCCTGTATTATTCTCAGATTTCATACCTGGTAAATGATGGATTTGCACTAGATAGATTATCTGTGCAAGCTGGTTTCTCTCTCAGGTTTTTCTAGGGCACCTTTCACCTCCCCTGTCCTAAGTGTGGGGAATGTAGGGAGTGCTGCTCCTTCTGTTGGCACTGACCCGTTGCTCCGGCCTGCCAGACGTAACACCAAACTCTTGATTACTGATCGAAGTCATTGTCGGTCAAGGGTGCTGGAACAGTTTGCATAGTTGGGGTGCTGAGAGCCATTGAACCAAACTGTGAACTCTGTGTATGATGGAAACCACTTCAAACTAGCACTCCTAGTTCCAGCACCTGTGTTGTCAATCCTATGGTGGTTTTTGCAAGAATTGGGTGATTATTCTCGGTCTCTAAGCTAAATCAAACTTTGAGGAATTACATTCTGTTTAACTAAATTTTCCTCGCTGTTTCAATTGACTCTATTTTTCTTCACTTCCTGCTGTGATGTTTGTCTGCCATTAAATCCCTGCCTCACTTTCTCCTAGAGTTGGCTGGGTGTGAATGGTGGGTGGTCTCAATCTTGTTCTCGGACTGCTTGGGAAGTGCCTTGGGATGCCCTGGGATACAAGGCACCAAAGAAGTGTAAGAAGCGATCATCAATAGCATTTTACTTCCTTCAAGGGGGGTTCTGAAGCACTTGTGTCAGTCTTACAATTGACACCAATACCTAACAAGGCCTCACTGATGTGTGCAAGAATGATTACTACTTAAACAGTGATGAAAGAGCCCAGTTTATTTCAATGACAGAAATTCCTCTGTGGTACCTACTGGGATGATTTAGTTGGGATTGGTCCTGCTTTGGTCAGGGGGTTGGACTAGATGATCTCCTGAGGTCTCTTCCAACCTAATCTTCCATGATTCTACCAAAGAAGAGTCGCTACAGAGGGAAAGATTTGGCAGTGTCGTCATTTATCTTTTAGTTTTCCAAAATATGAAAGAAGTGCTACAAAGCAGGACCTGTCGTGGCTAGGCATTAATGAAAACAATCCATCACCTCCATTGGGAAGCGGTGGTGTATTGTTCCATGTGGGCTGTATCATTGGCAAGGAATGATTTGTGCATACTCCCACATCCCCCCCTACCTTCTCAAGGCTTCCTCAAGTAGTCTAATCACTTGTGGCCTGGGGAGTTACATTCGCATCCTGGTGAGCCAGGGTGAGTGTGGTGTGCTTTCGTTCTAGGCATTGTCTAGTGGGAATCAGGACTGTGTTGCGCTTCGGGTGTAGTGTCACAGAGGAGCCTCTGGCAGGGCAGTTCAGCTCTCTCGGTCTCAGTTTAATTCTTCCCTGCCTCAAAGAAGTGTTCTAAATCTGAGGGTTGCTTAACTGATACCTGTAAAGTGCTTTGGGAGCATTGAATGAAAGGTTCTTTAGAAAGGAAAAGTATTATACGCATCACATCCTCCCAGCTGGGCAGGTAATGAACAAAGGAACTCCTGAGCTCTAATCCTGGCTCTGATGCTGACACCATCTAGGGCCTTACCTCTGCTGCCTCGGTTTCCCTATGTATAAAATGTAGGTAATACTTACTGAGCTTCCTCAGTAAGCTGGTGTGAGCATTGTCTCTTGTTTGTAAAGTGCTTTGATCGTGAGTCTATAGAAGCATTAAGATAATGTGCAGCATTATATCCCATAGGCTGGCATGCCAGCGCGTCATTTTAATTAGGAAGCCATAACAAGCTCTTCTTTTTTGTTAGACTCGACTACAGGATAGTAAGATCCACGGCCCTTTACAAATATAAACAAATTGATCTTCACAGCAGCTGCAGGAGTTGGGTGTAGATGCAAACTGAGGCCCCAGGAAATTGAGGGAGTTTGTGACTTGACCAAGACCCCATACAATGAGTGTTTGAGAGAGATCAGTGCTCAGACCTTTCTAATGGCAGTGGTCTCAAGTAAACAGTTACAAGATAAACCCTCATGCTATCCAGACAATGAGAGGAAGGCTGTCCTTGTGGCTAAGGGACTGGGCTGATATTTGGGTGATCTGGGTCCAATTCCTGACTCTGCCTCCCGTGTGACTGTGAGCAAGTCACTTAATCTCTTCGCGCAGAGCTAGCACTAAGTATAAGCAAACTAAGCAATTGTTTAGAGCCCCAAGCAGCTCAAGGGGGACGCCTATTTGCTTTTTATTATAAGAACTTGCTGGGGGAAGGGGGGGAATATTCCTACTTAGGGCCCCCAGTGGACTAGCACCGGTTCTATCTCTGTGCCTCCGTTCTCCAATCTGTGACATGTGGATAACAGCCCTGCCTCGTCTAGTTAAATTATAAACTCTTCAGGGCAGGGCCTCTCTCTTGCTTTGCATCTGTGTAATGCCTAGGCCTGAGGCCCTGATCTTAGTGAGGCCCTATAGGTGCTACTGTCATACAGATGACAACCCCAAGTGTTCCGTTGAAGCAGGCTGGATGCCGTCTAGCCACTGTTTGGCATCCCCGTGATGTGATAAGTGGGCTAACGCATTCAGTGTAAGTGTGCAGGCTAATTTTTGGCGGGGATGTGTGTGTGTGTGTGGGTGGAATTAAATGAAGTCTCATCTGTGGCCATCAGGTATTTTTTCCTTAATACACAAAATCACTGATTTCACTGGGAACAGTGGCAGGATATGGCCCTGTATTTTAGCTGTGCTTTCTGATCCAGGAAAGTGAAGACATTCTTCCAGCCCTTTGCAAAAGTCATTCAAAATCAAGCGCCAGTGATATTAATCGTATATAAGCCACAGCACCTTTTCCAAGAAAAAGAATCTTGCACTGTGCCACCGTGACCACCCCGGCCTCGCAGCACCGCTCCTGTGCTTGGACTACATAGTCCTGCATGATTCTGTAGTGGTTTTTTTAATAAAAGGTTATGGGGGATTATCTACTGTTTTTAACCTCTCTAGTGCTTTATTTCCCTTCCTCTGAAGCAGCTTGATAGGGTCACCACCCCCGCTTGTATATCTAAAACACCTCTCTCTGGAAAGGCTGTGCTTTACATAGGTGATGGAATTAGATTTCGCCTTACAGATTTTTACAGGCTTCAGCCTATCTAGTCTTTGAAGGAAATTCAGCTTGTTATGCAGGTTTGGTTTATTCTCCATAGCCGTGAAATCTGGGAGGATAGCCTTTAAGTTACTTACTTGTCTGGGGAACAAACATAAGGAATATTTTTTTGTCAGTGACACAAGACTGTCCCCTGTATTAAAAAGTACATAAATATTTATGTATGGCAGGGTTCAAAATACTATAGTTTACAATAGTTCCTATAGTGGTTGGACTGTTACAGGAGAACTTTTAAAAGGGTCTCATTAATCTTTATGAGATCACATGGATGCATCAAGTGGGTAATAATATGTAGTCCATAAAAGTCCATAAATAATTTGGGTTCATTCTTTAATGGCAGATTTTATATATATGCCAAGTATTATGAGATGTTGAGATTTTTTTCCCCTGAGATTATTTTGCTGAAAGAAATGTTTTTTTCAGTGGAAGTGTTTTTTAAAGTAATTTTTTGCTAAAAGTTGTCGGCAGTGTTTTTTTTGAAAAATAAATGAATACATTGTTTTTTCTAACTAGTTTCTAATATTTTCTCCAAAACATCAAGAAATAATTATTGACAATTCTGTTTAATAGAAAACTCAGCTGGTGATAAATTATCATTCACCTTTTTGGTAATGTTTTTGTTTAAAAAAAAATTTAAAACTTTGAAAAATGTGAAGTAACGAAACATTTGTTCTGTTTTAAACCTTTTGAAGTGGGAAAAAATTTGATCTTTTTTTCTTCACAAAACTACTTTTGAGTTTTTCAGCCAGGTCTGATGACTACTGATGCAGCTGGACCAAGCCCTGTGTTGGAGTCAATGGGAAGTTGGGCTGTAGGATTTGGGACGTGACTCCATGCATGTCTCTTCATGTTAGATCCCGGGCGACTGCACTAAGCCAGGCCCACGTAGCTTAGGGACAATTTTTGGACCGCAGTGGTCTGTCCCTACTGTAGCAGACCGGTTAGTGTTTGTTTGAGGTGTAAAATCATAGAATCATAGAATATCAGGGTTGGAAGAGACCTCAGGAGGCCATCTAGTCCAGCCCCCTGCTCAAAGCAGGACCAACACCAATTAAATCATCCCAGCCAGGGCTGTGTCAAGCCAGGCCTTAAAAACTCCTAAGGATGGAGATTCTACCACCTCCTTAGATAACCCATTCCAGTGCTTCACCACCCTCCTAGTAAAGGAATGTTTCCTAATATCCAACCTAGACCTTCCCCACTGCAGCTTGAAACCATTACTCCTTGTTCTGTCATCTGCCGCCACTGAGAACAGCTGAGCTCCGTCCTCTTTGGAACCCCCCTTCAGGTAGAATACCATGGTTGGTACATCCAAACTCCCTCTGGGTACCACTTTGCTGTGCAGATAGTCCTGCTGAAGTCAGTTGCCCTATACGAATTATGGGCATTGCAGTCTAGCCCTGAAGAACAACCATTTTCTGAAAGATTCAGCTGTGGCTTTGCTGCAAGCCCCATGTCTGGAGCAGCACAACAGCTGCCCCACGAGCAGACCAGGAACCAGACTGTGACTTGGAAAGTTAAATCTGCCTCCCAGCTCCATGCAGGACGTGCCCTGCACAGTACATGTCTTGCTACAGCTGTGCTGCTAGCAGGCTGAGGGGACAGAGGCGTGGCCAGGTGCAGTGTGGATCCCCTGGGGAGGTGGCTTTTCCTGCTCTTGCACAGCTATCCTGCCAGGGGCACATGGTGCAGGGGAGTAAGAGAGACTGTTTCTACTGCCCAGGTATGAATCTCTCTGCACGCTGTGCTCCTGCGCTAGGAAAGGATGTTTCGGAGCAGAATGCCTGGCTGTGGAGTCCGATCTGTTCATCGCTCTCTGTTTGCAAACGAAATGTGTTGATGTTTGGCATTTAAATCTGGCATCTCTAAGAGCTGGAAGTAAGAGCTGGCAGGATCTGTGTGACCCTTTCTTGATTCCCTTAATAAGTAAAGAACCTTTTCTAATCAGTGCACGATAATATGCAAACCATCCTGAATGCCAGGAGATGGATTTTTGTCTGCTCTGAGATGGATTTTTTTTTTAATGCCTCCAAAATGTCAGACGCCAGTTCAGCAGGCGAGTGACGTGAGAAATGGCCCTTGTTGCACAACTTTCTCTGTCCCGCTGATCTCACGAGGGCATCACAGGTGATGCTGCCCCATCGATTGCCATTGTGTGCTTTAATTAAGCTGAGCTGTGGTGGAGGAGAAGGTTAAAAAGGAACACAGAGCAGGAAAAGCAATTTCACGACAGCCTCTTAGAAAATATTTGATCTTTTCTCAAAAAGCAAGTGTTGCTAAGCATCCAAAGTAAACTTTGGAACCAGTTCCTCAGATCAGAAGGCATTCTAGGTGGCTCAGGTATTTTTAAATCCTTGAAGCAGAAGAAACATATGCAGAGTCACTATTCAGGGGGACGGGGAAGCAAGAGATTTCTTGTATGTATGGAAAGAAGTAGGAACTGACTCTGAAAAAGAATTAGATTTAATAGGATCGAATTAAATCTGCTTGTAAATGTCTGCAGGGCTGTTCAGACCAGTGAATCTTGAAGTGCACTGCCAGAAGTGTGTGTGTATGTGTGTGTGTGAGAGAGAGAGAGAGAGAGACTTTATCTGAAGTAGCAACTGAAGTCAGAGAAGGGGTGTTACCAATGCTTAGACTTCTGGTTCTCTTCCCAGTTCCTGCGTAGAGATAACACCACTGTGGATGGGACACTGCTTCCTCTCCCGCTTTTAAACCTTTTACTCTCCTGTTGATGTTTTCCGCAGTGTGGCTGGATAAAGAATGCAGCCTCGCTCCTTACCTCTTCTCACCTCTCCTCTCGCTGGCCATCTTCTTCGTGAGCTAACTGGCGGCGACCGCATAGTGAAGGCTGGGCAGTGCATGTTTTTCGCATAGGTTGACAGGTCGAGTAATGCCTACGATGGAGTCTAGTCTTTAACTTGGCCTGGTACTCTCATGATAACGACAACTGCCTTGTCTGCGCTATCGGTTCACCTCAAGCTAGCTAACTGCAGTTAGGAATACACCATTTTCTCCATAGGGAAGTCTCTAGGCTACTATATTTCAATGTATTTGCACCATTGTAATACTGTCTCAGGCTATATGGTGTGTGTTTACCCTGGAGAACTAGCATGCATTAGCTATCCTGCTGTAAAATCCTAGTGGAGACAAGGGACTGTCACAAGGTCAACCGTGGGGGTGGAGGGAGAGGCCATAGCATTGACCTCTCCTAGTTTACCTATTGGTTATCTTGGTTGCCCACCCCTTTTCTGGCAGTAAAGATGGATCCTCACTGTGTGGTGGTGGTCAGGTCACTGTGGTTAAGGAGCTGGGCAAGGACTCCGATGGTGAGGATGATTTGCTAGGTGTGTTGTGGTAGTGCCTGGGGACCCCAGCGCCATTGCGCTAAACATTGTGCTAACAAGAAAAAGGATCCCTGCCCCAAAGATGTTACAATCTGGGTTAAATTCCTAGCACCACAACAGACTTCCTGTGTGACCCTGGGCCAGCAATTTATTCTCTGCCTAGTTCTCCATCTATAAAATGGGGATAACTATTCTTTTCTCCTACCCTTTGCTTGTCTGTAGCATCTAGCACAATGGAGCCAGCTCTTGTTTGGGGCCCTCTAAGTGCTCCTGCAATACATATCTTCAATAGTAATAAAATAAAATAACTCTCCCTCTCCGTGTCTCAGGTGCAAAGGGAGAGTGATATTGACCTAGCAGGAGGATTGTCAGTGTCGGGCAGTTTGTGATCTCTGGCTGAAGGGTGCTGTGGAATTCACTGGTATTAATGTGGTAGAGATTTTTTTTTCTATCTGAACTCTGCTGATGTGACAGGAGATAACAGGATATAACAGAGGGGGAAATTGAATGAATGCAGACTCAGGGTATCCAAACCAAGACCTGGTGACGTTCCTGTTGTGTTGCTTATTTCAATATGTTATTGAAATGCCTGCAGACGAGTCAGAGGTTTGCTCTGATGAGATCCTTTGACTAGATGCCAGTTAGGTAAGCACTTCATTAGATTCCTTTCACTTATTCCCAGCAATGGACCAGATGAAAAATATTGCAGAACAAAAGCGGACAGGGAAGGGAGACTGAGCTGCGTTGGAAAGCGTTTACTGAATTCTTTCAGCAGGACTGGAGAGCTTGCAGAGTGTCTTGTTAACAATACCATATGCTGCCTAATAATTTGAACAAGTGCTTGCCGGACTAATGGGCCTCACTGGAATTTGTGGATTTTTGTTGCATTCTAAACCACTGTTAGACTTGATCATCAGTTAGAAAAACCCATAGACCTGCGGTGCTCAGCATTGCTGCTGCATTACCCTGGGCAAATCACTTCTCTGTTTCCTTTCCCATTCTTTGCTTATCTTGTTTGTTTTGACCGTAAGCTCTTTGGGGCAGGAACTCTCTTGTATTGTGTATGTACAGTGCCGAGCACAACGGGCACCAGTCTCAATGGAGGCCTTTGCTAGACACTGCTGTAATATAGTGTCTCTGAGCAAAGTCTATGAAATTTCTGCTACCTGTTCTGTATCTGTCCTGGGGGTAAACAGAGGACCTGAGCTTCTGGAGCTGTCAGCCCAGCACCGTCCCTTAGCGCTACCTTCCTCTGAAAACATTCACATGAACCAGAGCAACGGTTCCTTAGGGAAATATGTGGCCAAGAAGCAGGAAACTCATTAAACAGCAGCCCCACGTTTGATGTTTTCCAATGGTAATTGACATCTGAGCACAGATCATTTGGCTTTTAATCAAACCATAATTTACTGCTTTGGAAGGAAGCGTATTGATTTTCCTACCAACCCTCACACATTCTTGGGCTCATTATTTATTTAGTGTCGAAGCTTGTGTATTAAGATCCTTTCTGTTCCCTGAGGGTGTGTCTACACTGCAATAAAACATGCCCCGGCATGACCGCAGCCAGCCCAGGTCAGATGACTCAGGCGACTCAAAATGGCACTGTAGACATTTGGGTTTGGGCTCGGGCTCTGAAATCAAACAAGTGGGGACGAGTCTCAGACCTCAGGCAGGCTCCAGCCTGAGCCTGAATGTCTGCACTGCTATTCCTAGTGCTGCAGAGCAAGCCCTGCGCGCCCTAGTCGATTGACCCAGGCTCGGAGACCTGGTGCCAGGGGTTTTTTATTGCAGTGTAGATGTACCTTTAAGGAGTAAATACAAACGGAGTGTTTTCAGTCTCTAGCCAGCGCAGTTAATGCTTTTGGATGGATGTTTTAATATCTGTCCCTGGCTTTGCCTGCGAGACTGAAGTGTAAGAGAACAAATGGTCCAACGGTAAACTGAATTTGCAAAGATGAATGATTTAATGAAGAGGCTTCACTGAAGGTCTCGCTTAGGCAGGCCAGCAGCTCTTTGCACAGAGAGCACGGCTGACAAATGGTGGCACACCTGTCTGTGAGTTCTCCAAGTCACAGCTTATTGATGGAGGCAGCTTTCTGAGGCTTATGCGGGGCAGGAGAGTCCCAAGAACCATCTGTTGAGCAGAATGAAAGAAGACACCACAACAGAGGTGGGATCCTTCACATTTGCTGCTCAGCCGCTCCTGCCTCAGCAGCACCAGTGTATTGCTTGTTATGTGAGTCTGTCTATCTGTACGGAGGGCTCCTATGGCCAACGTGTTTGCGCTCCTAGCAAACCCTGAGGAATTCTCCCTATAGAATCTGGATGAGGTGTGGAATTAGTCCCACTTCACACATGGGCTCCTGAGATGCTGAAAGATTAAATGAGTTGCACAAGGTCATGTGGTGAGTCTGTGGCAGAGGTTTTGAGTGCTAGGCCAGTGCTTTAACCACAAGACCATCTGCCTTTCAGTTGGGAATGCAAGTGAATCAGCGGGGGCTCAGCTGTGTTCTCTGATGCACATGTTGGTCTGTGTGCCAACGGAGGGTCGCTGAGCCATGCAGCATGACACAGAGCAAGATGGCAATTAGCACCTGCTGAAACCCGTGGTGCTGGGGCTTCACAGCTCCAGGCCCAGAGCTAGCTAGATTAATGCTAGCTCGAGCACGTTTCCACAAGGTGCAGTCCTACCCGGTGATTGCAGTGTGGACGTGCCCACTGTGTTTTCACCCCTCTGAAACGGGGATACAAGCTGCCTTTCCCTTTTGCAAACAGCAAATCCTGGCACCATGGACATATGAGGGGTATTATGGGCTGGGCTAGTATCTGAACCACTTGTACCATAAAGTGCTCCTAATGGCACGGAAATGGAGGCTGTTTGGGGCAGATAGAGTTAATAGAAGAGCCCTGGCTACTGCTCTTGCAGTGTTTTGTATGTGGTCTGTTTCTTTTCTCAGGAAGATGTGTTCATGGGACCCTTTGGAGAGGGAAGAGCCCACAGCACAATTAGGAATGATAACAGTGCCGAAAGTGAGCCTGATTTCTATTCACACCACTTATACTCTCCAGGAGACCTGGCTGATTCTCCAGGTTACCTCCTGGCTGTTTCTTTGGTGGCGAATCCAGGAGCCTAGGTAGTAGTGTATCCGTAGTCACCGATTTCTCTCTCTGCTGTTCTGAATTGCTGTAGGCAGCGCATGGCAAAATGTATGCATATACAATGATAGGTTCTAAATCAGCTATTGCCACCCAAGAAAGAGATCTTGGCGTCATGACTAGTTCTCTGAAAACTTCAGGTTAGTGCTTACCAGCAGTCAAAAAGGCTACCAATATGTTCAGTGCTATTAGGAAGGGATAGAAAACAGACAGAATATCATAATGCCACTATATAAATCCATGGTGTGCCCACACCCTGAATGGTGTGCCCGCACCCTGAATACAGTGTCCAGTTCTGATTGTCTCGTCTCAAACAGGGTCTAGGAGAACTGGAAAAGGTTCAGAGAGGGATAACAGATAATCACAGGCATGGAACGGCTTCTATATGAGGAGAGACTAAAAGGATAGGGCTGTTCAGCTTGGTAAAGAGATAATTCGGGTGGGAGGGGAGATGATAGAGGTGTATAAAATCATGAATGAGGTGCAAAAGGTGAATAGATAAGTGTTACTTACTCTTTCACACAATACAAAAACCGGGGTTCACCTGATTGAAATGAACAGGCAGCAGGTTTAATACAAACAAGAGGAAGTACTTTTTCATACCACACAACTGAGCTGTGGAACATGTTGGAATGGGATGTGGTGATGGCCAAAAGATGAGTTCAAAAAAGAACTGGACGAGTTCATGGAGGATAGAACCATCAATGGCTATTAGCCAAGATGATCAGGAATGCAACTCCATGCTTGGGCTGACCCTAAGTTTCTGACTACCAGAAGCTGGGGATGGGAGAGAGGGGTGAATCGTTCCATAATTGCCCTGTTCTGTTCACTCTCCCGAAGCTCTGGTGTCACCACTGTCAGAGACAAGACATTGGGAAGATGGGCCATGGTCTGACCTGGTATGTTCTGATTGCTGTACACTATCACTTCCAGGTTCTAAAAAGGGTCTGTTGCTGACCATTGCATCAGTTCCCAGGGCTGGTAAGCATTGTCAGGTATCAACTCTCCCTCCACGGCTGGAAATCAGTCACCATTGTTTTATTTTTGGTATCTGTTTCCAGCCCTGCCTACCCAACTGGTGCATGTGCTGGATGGAGAGGCGGGTTAAACAAAGCTTGGAAGAGAATCTGCTATGAGATCACTGCAGAACCAGTGCTGGGGGTTTGCCAAACCAAGGGAAATTTCCTATAGCAAGTAAATCCTGGAAGAAGGGAAACTCCAGGAGATATTTCTCAACAAGAAGAGATTCTTCCTTTGCCAGGGCCTGCTGATGCCTTGATGTACCTGGCACATTGTGAGTTGATCCTGGGCCATTGCCTCTGCTGCAGAAGCCTTGAGAGTGTCTCTGTGATTCCAGAAAGACAGCACTAGTGAGGCCAAATCCTGAGCAGTGCTGATGTCTCTGGGAGTTGCAGGGCCCAGCACCTCTCAGGATTTAGCTCTGAAGAAGGCGGTTTATTCTTGCTCTGTTCCCATGTGTGTCTCTTCTCCCCTGCTGGCTCCCTTTAGGTGCTGTCTGCAGTTGCTAGCATCCCTGCTCCCATCCCTGCTCTAATTCAGCACCCCCTGCCAGCTTCCTCAACCGTGCAAAGGCAAATGCCGGTAGGCAGGGAGTCCCCTTGTGCCAGCTCCTTGTCTGGAAAGTCCAGTTGTGAGCTAAGCCCACCTGCGTGACATGGCAACTGGGGACTGTGGGCTTTGGTGTTTGTCATTCCAAAAAAAAAATTAGTCTCTGTCGTCTTTTCCACCCAGCATCGCCCCTGTCGCCCTGCCCCTGTCCTGCATAATAGCGGTAACTGCTGCAGGGCTGAGCTCTGCAGCCTGCAAGGGATGGGCTCCTCAAATCCTGCCCCTTCTTGGACATTAGGCTGTGTCGGTCTGTGCAGTGACCAGGGCCCTCTGCACCCAGAGAAGAGGGGGCAGGATTGGCCCCCTGAGCACAGAAACAATCCCCGTCTCCTTTGCCCAGTGGCGGCGGCATCGTGTCCTAGATAAAGCTCAGTCCCTCTTTGTAGGCTTGGTAGCAAGACAGAGGGGCAGCCCTGCGGGAACAACAAACCTACTGAGCCCTTTGCAGCTGAATGTAATGAGACTTGATTGTGAACTGTCAAGCCACCTACGCAGTGACCTGATTCAGGTTTTTCTCTTGGCAACAAAAGCCACCTGTCTGAGCTCCAGGCAGAGGGTGTGCTGCTGGGTTTTCACGCCTACAACTGGACCGTGCCAACCCCTGAGTGTTTCCCACTGTTCGCACGCCGGCATGTGTGGTGGGGGAAGGTTCCAGGGGTTTCCTCTTATTAACTGGCTTGTGGTCTGAAGCAGCAGGAATTGGGCGAGGGGCAGGGTGGTTGCACTTGAAAAATACACCGGTTATTAAAAAGTCAGAGGCCAAGTGTGTCTTTTTTTCTCTGGGCACCTGCCTGAAATACAGATGTGGGCATGCAGCAACTGGCTGCAATTTAGCCTAATGCTCAAAAAAAAAAAAATCATTAGGTAACTTCAGTCCCTCGTGACTTACGTCAAAAGGGAAGACATCATAAAATTGGTACCAGAGATCGGAAATGCCTTTCTGCTGCCAGTGTGAGGAAAGTCCTTTGCACAGCTGCAATGGCTGGGTCTGAATAGATCAGGGCTTTGCCCAAGAGAATGAAGTGCACGCGTGAAGTGGCGCTAGGAAATGGTTTTGCTGCAGGCTGCGGTTCGCGCTGCTCGTGGCTGTGAAGGGGTTGGAAAATTGCAATCCAGGTGCACCAAAGTGAGCAAATATGTGTGTGGAATCTAATAGAGGTGTCCTTTGTCTGGAATGGTGGTAACTCTTGAAGAGGCAATATGCACAGCGATGGTAAAGAATTATCTGGAGTGAATCCAAATAAGCGCATGCACGCATGTGTGCACACACACACACACACCTGCCCTCGCCCCCCCCCCCCGGGGTGTTAGGTCTAAAGGTAGTTTAACTAGCTCCAGCTATGAGATGGTTTTGTGATATGGACACCTGTCTGCTAAGGGTAGAGATGACTGATCCATTCTGCATGGTGGCCAGGTGGTTATGACTTTAGGTGCCTACATGCAGATTCAGCTGGTGATCCAAAGGCAAGCCTACAGGAGCTGGGCACCCAACTCCTATCAGTCTCCTTTAAAAATGCCAGCCCGAACACTTCATGTCTCGTAGTCTGGCGAATGAGTCAGATTCCTGGTTATACAGGGCCTTTCATTTGAGGCGTCTCCAGGTGAACTGCAAGCATTAATGAAGCCACACAACACCGCTGGAAGGTACAAAGTCGCTAGAGCCATTTTGCAGATGGGTAAACTGAGGCACAGATAGGCCTAGTCCATTGTCCAAAGCCATGCACTGAGCCAATGACACGATTGAGAACAAAGTTAAGGCACTTTGACCTCCCGCTTTTCATTCTAATCACTAGAAAACAGTCTCCTCTGTCTCCTGCAGGCAAGATGGTATGAGAATTTGTTTGATCAAGAGAGGATATGTTGGCTAAGAACAGCAGGATATTTTTTCTAAAGGTGCCATAAGATCTTTCTGTTCGACTCCCGTCTGTAAACTGTACGCGCCACTGTGGTATCTGAGCACTTGTATCATTCACTCCCCCTGGGCAATGTGCAGAGATGGGGCTATGCAATTCTGACCAACACCTTATCCGAAGATCAGGCTGCAATTCCCATTTGTCAGGTACTGTAATGCTCACAACCCCCCTTGAGAGGTAGGTAAATAGGTATTGTCACCCCCATTTTGCAGAGGGGAAACTGAGTCACACAAGATTTGATGTCTTCAAATATTAAAGGCTGTTACGAAGAGGGTGGGGATCAGTTGTTCTCCAGCTACATCTACCCTTGAAAAGCTCTAGCTGCAGGGCTTCAGTGTCGATGCCTACAGAAGAACCTCAGGGTTATGAACACCTCGGGAATGGAAGTTGTCCGTAACTCCAAACAAAACGTTATGATTCTTTCAGAAATTTACAATTGAATGTTGACTTTTAATACAGCTTTGAAACTTTATTATGTAGAAGAAAAATGCTGCTTTTAATCATCTTAATTCAAATGAAACAAGCACAGAAACAGTTTCCTTATCTTGTCAAATCCTCTTTTTTAACTTTCCCTTTATTTTTTAAGTAGGTTACATTTAACACGGTGTTTGCTTTTTGTCTCTGTGCTGCTGTTTGATTGTGTACTTCTGGTTCCAAATGAGGTGTGTGGCTGACCAGTCAGTTCGTAACTCTGAGGTTCTACTGTACTATAGTGACAGGAGGGGTTCTCCCGTTACTCTAGATAAACCACGTCCCTGAGAGGCAGTAGGTAGCTATTCTTCCATTGACCTGGCGCTGTTTACACTGGGGCTAAGGACGGCTTAACTACGTCTCTCAGGGCTATGGATTTTTCACCCCCTGAGAGATGTAGCTATGCCAATGTAACTTTTCAGTGTAGACCAGCCCTCTGTCTCCACTGAAGGTAGGACAAGAAGCAATGTGCAGCAAGGGAGATTTTAGGTTAGATATTGGAAATGTTTTATTTGTTAGGATAGTTAAGCTTTGGAATAGGCTTGCAAGGGAGGTTTTGGAATCCCCGTCATGGGAGGTTTTGGAATCCCCATCGCAGGAGGTTTCAAAGAACAGGTTAGACAAACACCTGTCAGGGATGGTTTAGGTTTACTTGGTTCTGCCGCAGGGCGCTGGACTGGATGACCTCTCGAGGACCCTTCCAACCCGACATTTCTGTGATTCTATCTTTGTGTCTGAACCCGGAACAGAAACCAGGCTTTCCCAGAGCGCAGCTCTGCCCTTTGGGCGCTAGACCATGTGGCCCCAGTTGAGATTTCTGTGCAGACAGAGTCTCTTGCACCAATATATTGGAAATGGCACAATCATCCAGTTACAAAAACAAATCAAATCACGACTCTTTGTCTCTCTGCCTTCAAATGAAATTGGCTGTGGCTTTTAGCAGCAGGCTTAGTGAGAGGAGTGACCGTCGGCCTTGCCCTTCATTTCCTTTCTGCTGTAATTTCAGCTCTGCTCCCTGGAAGCACTGGCTGATTTGGTTTAGCGTTATTGATTGGGCTTTGAAAAGAGAGTCCTCTTTCATTCATTTCGTTTTGCTCGGGGTTTTGTTGATTTTTCCAGATGAGATGAGAGGTAGGTTTAATCCACAATTACATGTAGCATTCTGCTCTCAGAAATCCAGGCTTCCCAGACAATATGGCTGCTGCTTGTTGATAGCTGGCTGTCTTTCCTGCCCCTACGTGTGCTTGGGTTTCTCAGGTATCAAAGTTTTCTTTTGTGAAAATGACTTACAATAGTCCCCTGGTTCTTTCCTTCCTGCCGTGTCTCCTGTTGTTAACTCTTGTCCCTGACTCTGTTCCCTGATTGGATTGTCTTCCGAATCCTGCAATGTTTTGTCACCATTTTTTTTTTTTTTTTTTTTTGCATAGTATAACTTGTAGGTATCAGTTCTGCACCTGAGAAACAATACATTTCCAGAGAGAACTGAGTCATACCAGCTTCACTGGCAAAATGTTCCAATTAAAGAACTATACTGCCACTAACAAAGCCGCTATGTATTTCTCCAAGATCTGACTGCCTATACAGTCAGTTACATGGCACCTGTATGATGACCTTCACCGCTACTATTTTGTAATATTACAAATCTTAAGCAATTTTTGGTGCCTGTGGACTCCAGTTGCGTTACATTTCCTTAAATTTGCATCACGCTTGTCTAGAAGGGATTTCCTTGGTGCTCTGGCTGATGGGGCCTGATCCATTGACTTCAGTGCATTTTGGATTCGGCCCTTGGACCATTCCTCTGGAACTTGGCTGAGGCTTGCCCAGAAATGAACGTTGGGAGCTCTTATGTAGCGTCCTTAAGGAAGCAGGGAGTCTCAGGTTTCAGTAAAAGGCTTTGTTTAACTGTTACATCAACAACTTAACGGATCAGGCTTATTTGAGAGAGTGCTTAAACAGTCTCTTTCTCCATGTGTCTCTCTAGCCTGCTTCCTGTAGGACATGGACTGTCCACAAGCCAGAATTAAGCCACGTGTGACTTGGCTTGTATGAAACAGTCTCTCAGAGCATAAAAGCTTTGGGCACAAGGGACTATTCTTCTCCAAGGAGCAGGAAATTTCACACTGGTTAGATAACGGTTCCTCTTTCATTTTGTTTTCATTCCCTGCGAACTTTAGACTCATAGACTCGAAGGTCAGAAGGGACCATCATGATCGTCTAGTGCAGGAGTGGGCAAATGTTTTGGCACAAGGGCCACATCTGGGAATAGAAATTGTACGGTGGGCCATGAATGCTCATGAAATTGGGGTTGGAGTGTGGGAGGGGGTGAGGGCTCTGATTGGGGGAGCGGGCTCTGAGATGGGGCCAGAAATGAGGAGTTCAGAGTGTGGGAGGGGGCTCTGGGATGGGGCGAGGGAGTGGAGTGCAGGGGATGGGAGGGTGCAGGCTCTGGGGTGGGGCTGGGGATGAGGGGTTTGAGGTGCAGGAGGGTGTTCCAAGCTGGGATCCAGGGGTTTGGAGGACATGAGGGGGATCAGGGCTGGGGCAGAGGGTTGGGGTGTGGGAAGGGGTGCAGGCTCCGCCTGGGGGTGTAGGCTCTGGGGTGGGGATGGCAATGAAGGGTTTGGGGCGCAGGAGGGTGTTCCAAGCTGGGATCCAGGGGTTTGGAGGGCAGGAGGGGGATCAGGGCTGGGGCAGAGAGTTGGGGAGAGACTATGGGATGCAGACTCCCAGCAGCACTTACCTCAAGTGGCTCCCAGAAGTAGCAGCCTGTCCCTTCTCCAGCTCCTACACGGAGGTGTGGCCATGTGGCTCTGCACGCTGCCCCATCCACAGGCACCGCCCCTGCAGCTCCCTTTAGAGCACTGGAGGGGGCCATTGGGGTGTATAGGAGCCGGAGTGGGGCCATGCCATGACTTCCGGGAGCCGCATGGTTTGACCCCCGATCCTGCTCCCCAGCTGGAGCGCCGGAGCAGGGCAAGCCCCAGACCCCACTCCCCAGTGGGAGCTTGTGGGCCAACTTAAAATGGCTCCCGGGCCAGAGTTTTCCCACCCCCGATCGAATGTGACCTCCTGCACGTTGCAGGCCACAGAACCTCACCCATCTACCCACTCCTGTAATAGATTCCTAACTTCTGGCTGAGTTACTGATGTCCTCAGATCATGTTTTAAAGACTTTGAGTTACAGAGTCCACCTCTTTAGGCATTTATCTGTTTGTATGCATGTGCCATTGGACATGTTTTCATTTGCTTTATGCTAATTTGCAACAGCTCATCTGATGCATGTCAGAAAATATTTGTAATGATCTTTCTCTTAGGGTTTTCTATGGTGCCTATCACTGTATTAGCTATGCATTTTATTTTACTAATTAACCCAGTTTTCTGTTTTGTGAATAAGACATGTTTCTTTTTTTCATCTGTGTTTTTGTTTAATAGTCCTACCAAAGGGCAGGTGGGAAAATCCTAACTAGTCGCACTAGACAGATAAGCTGACAGGAAGAATTAGAATGCAATCTATCTGTTTCTCTAGGCGATACATGGGTATGAAACTGTTTGCTTTTTAAAACAGGATCTTTCATTGATCTGGGTAGAAAACTGAAGATTTGGCCTGAAGAGGTCTCAGATTGGACTGAGCTTTTTATTAGCAAAGAACAATGGTCTCCTTGCTGACTACAGAACCACACAGGCTTGTGGGCTGTAATGATCTCCACTCGTACTGTGTGCCTTGCAATAAGACAATATTTCTTTGACTCTTTAGGGCCATTTCTTTGTACATTTTGAGTCTGATTGAGCCATGGGAACACCGTACAATCTGACTTCGCTTTCCAGTTTATACTTCATTGACCTTCAAACCGATTTTCTTGTATGCTGGCCAAATAGAGCCTGAGACTGCAAGTATTAACACCATAAGGCAGTGGCTCTCAACCTTTCTGGACTGCTGTACCCTTTTCAGGAGTCTGGTTTGTCTTGTGTACCCCCAAGTTTCACCTCACTTAAGAACGACTTGCTCTCAAAATCAGACAGAGAACTACAAAAGCGGCACAGCACACTGTTACTGAGTAAAAAATGCTGACTTTCTCATTTTTACCATGTAATTATAAAATAAATCAATTGGAATATAAATATTGTACTTGCATTTTAGTGTATAGTATATGCAGAAGTATAAACAAGTCATTGTCTTTGTCATGAAATGTTTGTTTGTACTGACTTCGCTGGTGCTTTTTCTGTAGCTTGTTGTTAAACTAGGGAGCTATCTAGATAAGTTGTTGTACCTGCTGGAAGACCTCTGTGTACCCCCAGGGGTGTGCATACCTCTGTGGAGAACCACTGCCTTAAGGGACCTAATCCGAAGCCTAATAGAGAGACTGCCATTGACTTCAGAGGACATTGGATTATGCCCAGAGGGCTTAACAGATCTGTGCAAATACCCAGTTTCTCAGTTAGGTCACCGAACCCAAGAGTCGGAGGGGAAAATATTGTTTAAACATTGAAAAATTTTCCTTTCAGGTCAAACTTTTTGGCAAAATGAAAAAGTTGGAAAAATTGAGTTTTGGGTTGAATGAAATGTTGGGTTGTTTTTAAATATTGCTTATAAAATAAAAATGAGGAAATCTCCAGAACGCAAAATCAAAACATTCCCTTTCGGAAAGGTGAAAACGAGATCTTTTGACACTTCTGAATTTTTTCTTTTTTAACTGAAACAATTTGCCAAAATCAAGCCAAATTCACGAATTGCGTTGGTTCACCCAAGTATGCATTTTTTTGGCGACAAGTTTGTGCGTAAATTTTTGCCCACTTCTATTGCTTAGTCCCATTATGGTTCATGCTGCAGGAGGGCCCATCTGTTTTTCTGGATACAACTGAATGAAGGCTGGAATGTAATTCGGTTCTGGCTCTTAATCACGTCCATCACCTTGGTGTCTGAGCTCCTGGGGACAAATACAACTTCAGGTCACTCCGGTGTCTGAACTCCTATTGCACTATTCGGAGTCTGCAGTGTTAGCTTTTATTACATCACTGAACAGCTGCAGTGATACTTTCATCATGTGTCTTGCAATATCTGGTGCTTTTTTTTAAAGCCCCAACTCCTGAATTCTTGAATTTACATGAGAATCTCAGCTTCCTTTTCTTCTTTTTTTAAGTAAAAGTCTCCATCCCTCCTGGTTGTGGAGAAAAGCTTGGAAGCCTGAACCCGGAAGGCAATGAAAACAGAAGACCCAAGAGGTTTTGTTTTATTTTGTTTTTTAAATCACATGCTTTTTAAAGTCAATAGCATGATGGGTGTGGAGGAGGATGACTCCTACTTTTTGAATGCTTGGGGTTAGCAATGCTGCCTCTGTTACTTCTCCACCCAAAGGGTGATCTTAAGAGACCCAGTGAAGGCCTGAGAGGCAGAAACTTGTGACTCAGCAGGACTTCATATGAGACTAAGTTAAGAACCTGTCAGATAGTCTCTAAGATCTCCATGCCCCTTCCTCTAACCTAGGCCAATGGCTAATTGTTCTTATTTGGGTCAGGCCCCTGTGGGATTCCAGCATGAATTCTTTATCACGTCTCTTTAAAAATTAATTGCAACCTATTTTACACAATGTGTGGACCCAATATGAATGACAGCACAATGTACTCAACCCTGTGTGTGATTCAGCTAGCCGGGGGGAGAAACGAGTGATTCGTGCCAGTTGCGTGGATCTGAAATGTAGGTTAAGGGGTAGCTTGAGATTATTGGGGTTTGGAGGAGCTTTGAATATGCTTTTACAGGAAAGGATTTAAGGAACACATCGTTAAAACATTTAGGCATTTACTGAATTATTCCAGTGTATATGAGATATGAATATATTTTGAACCAAATGCAAATAAAGTTGGAGTCATCATTTTAATACCTACCCCGCCTCATCTCCCATTCCCCAAACACTCTGCCAGCTTATTTTACAGTAGCTTTGGTTCTGGACTTCTGAATGACAGTCTCACCTGCCCTCTCAGTTGCGTAGCTGTGACTGTTGGAAGAGAGGCAGAGGTTTCAAGAGGGCAAGTCTGAGGGAGACCGCAGGGTTGGGGCTTTGTTGGCTGCAGACAGTTCACAGCGTATGTGTCTGAGGAGAAGTCTTCAAGGATTTGGTGGGGGGAAACAGCCGATCCACGGGCTTGTGCTGCTGAGAATCTGCACTTTGTCTTTGCTTGTGGTCTGTCTGTGCTCCGCCATTGGTGTCCTGGGCATAATTCTTTATATGTAGTGGGATTCAGTGACTGTGCTGCATTATGGGCATCTGACCCAAGAGTTACAGGTGGAGAATATAGCCGGTCTCTCTCCATTAGAAGAGGAGCCTCTGAAATTTCAGTTGTTTTTGTTTTTAATTCTTGCCACGTTGAATGTAGGCACCAGCTCGTGGCCTCTTGGTGCCAGCTGGGCTGCGTAGGCTCTGTGTGTCAGCTGACCACACAAATCCACTATGAACAGCGTATAGGCCAGAAGGGACCAACAGAACATTGTCTGACCTGTGTATCACAGGCCACTAAACACGCACACCTCTTCCCCCGCCCCCCACGTCCCAAAACCAGTGACTGAAATTAGACCAAAGTATCACAGCCTTCAGGAGACTAGCCTGTTCCGCGCAATGGGCAGAGGAGAGATTGTGGGATGCCAGTGCCCGAGGCTCCTGCAAAGGCAGTGAAATGATACACCCATACAATCCTGCCAAGTGACTCACCCCCATGCTGCAGAGGAAGGTGAAAAGCCCCCAAGTCACTGCCAATCTGGCCTGGGGGAAAATTCCTTCCGTACCACACCTATGATGATCAGACAGACTTTTAGCATGTGAGCTCAGTGCCGCTTCTGAGTCCTGGCCCACCCTGTCCGGCATCCCATCTCACATAACAGGGAGAGACTAACTGCCTCCCGAAATCCCATAATACACTGGGGGTTGTAAATCCCTTCCTGACCACTGCAGGTGGCTGGCTGAAACCCTGAAGCATGAGCTTTTAGGAACATAAGACACAAACTGGAAGTGAGCCCCAGGACTGCTGAGCCCTGCCCCCTACCATCACAAGCTGTCCTATCATACGGTCCCACTCAGACTCATGGCCAGTTCTCCGAGTTGTAACTCATTACGTTGTTTGTTTGACTGCACAACTTCTATTGGGAGGCTGCCCCGGAACCTCATCCCTCTGATGGTTAGAAACCATCTTCTAATATCCAGTCTGAATTTGTTCATGACCAGTTTATGCCCATTTGTTCCTGTGCCAATATTGCCTTTTAGGGTGTGTCTATACGGCAATAAAACACCCGCGGCTGGCCCAGGTCAGCTGACTCGGGTCAGGCTGCAGGGTTGTACAATTGCAGTGCTAACTTTCGGGCTCAGGCTGGAGCCTGGGCTCTGTGACCCGCCCCCCTCGCTGATCCTGAGTCAGCTACTTCACGCTTGGCCTCTTTCCTGACCTTCGTTGCATTCGTCTCTGAACTGTGGCTGCTGCCACCTTTTCCCACCCACAGAGAGTCTATAGCCAGTCCACCCCGTGATGTTTGATGTCTCATAACGGGATAAAGGATAAAGGATTCATGCTGGAATCCCACAGGGGCCTGACCCAAATAAGAACAATTAGCCATTGGCCTAGGTTAGAGGAAGGGGCGTGGAGATCTTAGAGACTATCTGATAGGTTTTTAACTTAGTCTCTTATTTCCCAGCTGAATTATCCCCTTTTGGAGCAGAGCTGGTTCAGGATCAGGGATCTGGCATGTACAATGAATCACTGTTTCAGTTTAAACCTGTTAAGTGATGGCTTAACAACAACTCCTGAATTTTCTGCGCTCCCCTGTGACAAGCCACCTTTTCCTTCCCGAAAGGGGGTTGGGAGGTGATCATGGAAGAATTCATTCTGGCAGCTTTCTCTTGGGCGTTGGTGCATAGACCACCTCGAGTCATGTCTCGCTGTTCGGAAGGACCATGCTTTACTCTCTGACGTCTTTTCCAGCTTAAAAGGACACTGTCGAGTTGAAGAGGCCTAAATTTTACATGAGATCTGCTGATCTAAATGAGGAGTGCAGGATGCTCCTGGGGTCATTGGTGGCTTTAGCATATGCCTTATTGGTGGGAGCAACAGGCATCTCAAAGTTGTAGAGTTTGTGTTTTCTCTGAGTCCCTGTCTTGTTCTTGTTTGTTACATTCATTACGGGGCCACAAAAACCAGGGGCTCCCTAGGGTTATGGTTCCTATGAGTAGGGCACTTGGAGCTAGGGTTAGGGTTCCTATGGGTAGGACTTCCTGCCCTAGGATTAGGGTTCCTAAGGGTAGGGCTCCTGGAGCTAGGGTTAGGGTTCCTATGCGTAGGGCGCCCCGTCCTAGGGTTAAGGTTCCTATGGGTAGGGCTTCCTGCCCTAGGGTTAGGGTTCCTGTGGGTAGGGCAGTTGGAGCTAGGATTAGGGTTCCTATGGTTAGGACTCCCTGCCCTAGGATTAGGGTTCCTGTGGGTAGGGCAGTTGGAGCTAGGTTTAGAGGTTCCTATGGGTAGCACCCCGCCCTAGGTTAGGGTTCCTATGGGTAGGGTACACTTGGAGCTAGGGTTAGGGTTCCTATGGGTAGGCTTGGAGCCTAGGGTTAGGGTTCTATGGGTAGGGCAATTGGAGCTAGGGTTAGGTTCCTTTCTATTGGTAGGGCATTTCCTAAGCTTGGGTAGGGCACCTTGGAGCTAGGGTTAGGGTTCCT
Organism: Chelonoidis abingdonii; assembly: GCF_003597395.2. Taxonomy (NCBI): domain Eukaryota; kingdom Metazoa; phylum Chordata; order Testudines; family Testudinidae; genus Chelonoidis; species Chelonoidis abingdonii. The sequence continues at coordinate 12,303,369 of NC_133788.1, forward strand.
ATGGGTAGGGCACTTGGAGCTAGGTTAGGGTTCTTATGGGTAGGGCTTCCCGCCCTAGGGTTAGGGTTCCTAAGGGTAGGGCACTTGGAGCTAGGGTTAGGTTCCTATGGGTAGGGCTCCAGCCCTAGGGTTAGGGTTCCTATGGGTAGGGCACTTGGAGCTAGGGTTAGGGTTCCTATGGGTAGGGCACTTGGAGCTAGGGTTAGGGTTCCTATGGGTAGGGCACTTGGAGCCCTAGGGTTAGGGTTCCTATTGGGTAGGGCATGGTTGGAGCTAGGGTTAGGGTTCCTATGGGTAGGGCACTTGGAGCTAGGTTAGGTTCCAATGGGTAGGTCACTTGGAGCACTAGGGCTAGGGTTCCTAGGGTAGGGCTTCCCGCCCTAGGGTTAGGGTTCCTATGGGTAGGGCACTTGGAGCTAGGGTTAGGGTTCCTATGGTAGGGTAACTTGGAGCTAGGGTTAGGGTTTCCTATAAGGTAGGGTTCCTTCCCTAGGGTTAGGGTTCCTAAGGGTAGGGCACTTGGAGCTAGGTTAGGTTCCTAGGGTAGGGCATTTGAGCTAGGGTTAGGTTCACTTGGGTAGAGTAGGGTATGGTTGCTAGGGTTAGGTTCTAAGGGTAGGCACTTGGAGCTAGGGTTTAGGGGTCCTATGGGTAGGGCACTTGGAGCTAGGGTTAGGGTTCCTATGGTAGGGCACTTGGAGCTAGGTTAGGGTTCCTGGGTAGAGTTTCACTGAGCTAGGGTTAGGGTTCCTAATGGTAGGGCACTTGGAGCTAGGTTAGGGTTCCTATAGGTAGGGCCTTGGAGCCTAGGGTTAGGGTTCCTATGGTAGGGGACTTGGAGCTAGGTTAGGGTTCCTATGGTAGGGCACTTGGAGCTAGGGTTAGGGTTCCTATGGTAGGGCTTCCTGCCCTAGGGTTAGGGTTCCTAAGGGTAGGGCACATTGGAGCTAGAGGTTAGGGTTCCTATGGGTAGGCTTCCCGCCTTAGGGTTAGGGTTCCTAAGGGTAGGGCACTTGAGCTAGGGTTAGGGTTCCTAGGATGGGTAGGGCACTTGGAGCCCTAGGGTTAGGGTTCCTGGGTAGGGCACTTGGAGCTAGGGTTAGGGTTCCTATGGGTAGGGGCTTCCACTTGGAAGCTAGGGTTAGGGTTCCTAGGGTAGGGCACCTGCCCTAGGGTTAGGGTTCCTATGGGTAGGCACTTGAGCTAGGGTTAGGGTCCTATGGGTAGGGCACTTGGAAGCTAGGGTTAGGGTTCCTAGGTAGGCACTTGGAGCTAGGGTTAGGTTCCTATGGGTAGGGCACTTGGAGCTAGGGTTAGGTTCCTATGGGTAGGGCACTTCCCTCCCTAGGTTAGGGTTCCTATGGGTAGGGGTCCTATGGGGAGCTAGGGTTAGGGTTCCTATGGGGTAGGCTAGGGTTAGGGTTTATGGGTAGAGCTAGGGTTAGGTTCCTATGGTTAGGGCACTTGGAGCTAGGGTTAGGGTTCCTATAGGGTAGGGCTTCCGCCCTAGGGTTAGGGTTCCTAAGGGTAGGGCACTTGGAGCTAGGGTTAGGGTTCTATGGGTAGGACACTTGCCTAGGGTTAGGGTTCCTATGGGTAGGCTTCACTTGGAGCTAAGGGTTAGGGTTCCTATGGGTAGGGACTTTGCCCGCTAGGGGTTAGGGTTTCTAAGGGTAGGGCACTTTGGAGCTAGGGTTAGGGTTCCTATGGTAGGTCACTTCCCTCCCTAGGGTTAGGGTTCCTATGGGTAGGCACTTGGAGCTAGGGTTAGGGTTCCTGTGGTTAGGGCACTTCTGCCCTAGGGTTAGGATTCCGTGGGTAGGGCAGTTGGAGCTAGGATTAGGGTTCCTATGGTTAGGACTCCCTGCCCTAGGATTAGGGTTCCTGTGGGTAGGGCAGTTGGAGCTAGAGATATGGTTCCTATGGGTAGGGCGCTCCATCCTAGGGTTAAGGTTCCTATGGGTAGGGCACTTGGAGCTAGGATTAGGGTTCATATGGGTAGGCTGCCCCGCTCTAGGGTTAGGATTCCTATGGTTAGGGCACTTGGAGCTAGGGTTAGAGTTCGTATGGGTAGGGCAGTTGGAACTAGGGATATGGTTCCTATGGGTAGGGCACTTGGAGCTAGGGTTAGGGTTCTTATGGGTAGGCCACTTGGCGTTAGGGTTCCTATGACTAAGGCTTCCTGTCCTAGAGTTAGGGTTCCTATGGGTAGGGCAGTTGGAGCTAGGGTTAGGGTTCGTATGGGTAGGGCAGTTGGAGCTAGGGTTAGGGTTCGGGTTCCTATGGGTAGGGCGCCCCGCTCTAGGGTTAGGATTCCTAAGGGTAGGGCACTTGGAACTAGGGTTAGGGTTTCTAAGGCCACGTGAGTAATGGATTTGGCAAGTTGAACCCATTTTGCTGTCTGCAAAGTATGCACAGGCTTAGTCTTACAAATGTGTCCTGTATTCTCTGCGATTTCACGAATATTTATTCCAACATACTTCAGCCTGTGGATCGCTTGGCGAACAGATTGCTGAGTCTGTTGTCTTTGAGTCGTCACTTGTGCCGTGTGATTGGTCACGTACGTGGTGATGTTTTACTTCTCTGATCTGATGACTCTGATGTAGAGAGATTTCATGGTGGCTGCATGGACGTGTCTTGCAGGTGCTTGCGTGAAGGCATTTTTGCATGAGTATCCAAGACGTATGCTCACTCTCTCTTCCTATATTGTCACAACCAAAACTTGCCTGCATGAACGTTTAGAGGAAAGCGAATCCAAGCGCCTCATGAATATCTTTTAACTTTTGTTTTTTTGTGCCATTCACCCAGCTCTAGTTGCAGTTGTGTGTGAGACCTGAAAGGGGGAGAAAAACCAGAGAGAGAGAGAAAATGATATTGACCCACCTGCTTTCACCCTCCAGACTGAGTGAAATAAACAAATAGCAGTAAGTGAATCAGGTTATGAAAGTTCCTTTCATTTGGGAGTAGTCTTACTTAGCCGTACTTAGCAGCTATGGCCATTCAGTCCAGAGAGGCGCGGGTGAATGTCAGACTTGTGCATGCCTGCCTGCTGCATGGTTCTAGTTTTGGAAGAGTTCACTTGGCTGCCTCACGTACAAACTATGCATAAACCATACAAAGTCTCTGTGAAAACAGCTGTTTCTCCTTTGGAGGGACCCTTTTCTTCATTTTGCTGTCCATCTGCTCAGCAACTCTATCTTTGAAAGCAAGAAATAAAGAATAGCATTACAGTTTTATCTTTAAAAACCTCACTCACCCCATTGTTGTGCATGATTCCACCAGTTCATTTGGGTCGGGAGGTAAAGTTTTAGCAATTAGTTTGGGCTTTACTGACACCAACTTCCTAGGATGGTATCCATTGGTCTGCCAGCAGAGGCGTCACGTTTGTTTGTTTGTTTGTATCACCATAGCACCACGGAGCCCTGGTCAGGGGCCAGGATCCCACTGTGCTAGGCGCTGTACAAATACAGAACAAAGATGCTTCCAATCAAAGGATGAGACAAGACAACAGATGGATGCATATAAAATGGGAGAGTACAAGGTATCATCAGTGAGACAGTATTGGCCGCTGGGTCAGGCAGGGCTCTCAGTACACCAGCAGCCTAATTGGTCAAGGTTCTGTAGGCCTCAGGGTAAAGTTTTGAAAGAGGACAATGAGGCTGTTGTGTGGATGTTTACAGGGAGCTCCCCCCAAGCGTGAGGGGCAGCAGAGGAGAAAGCACCAAGGGGCTCATTTGAAAATGTAACAAGTGACTCACTGGGCGCTGGCATCCTGGGCCAATCAGCACAGGGCCAACTTGGCTGGTCCTGGTGGGACCTCCAATTCATTTTCCAGGAGGAATCACAGCAGCAGGGAGGGTGCAGTGGGAGTCTGACAGAGCAGGGTTCCTGAGGCAGTGAGACCCTGCATGACATCTGGAAGTAATCCGAGAAAGAGGAAAAAGCATAGGTGGTCTCAGACCAAAGTCCAGATACCCAGACACCCTGACCTTTGGGGACAGTCCAAACTGGATCCTGAACTTTATGGCGTAGGCTCTAAGTATTGGTCATGCCACATGCCTCATTCCGTGAGCGGGGTCTGGAATTTTAGGGTTTCAAGTGGAGCGCTTGTGATGTGAAATTGCAGTGGCTTCAGTCACAGATACGATCCCAGTATGATGTATTGCTGGGAGTGCTGACCGCCCCCGTTCCAACTAGACTTAATGTATCTCCCACCAAAACACATCACGTCTAACACTGCGCTCGAACCTGCATAAAATGGCCTCATGCTCTTTGCATTGTCAAGGTTTCGATGGTGCTGTAGTTACAGATTTGTCTATTTGCACCACGATTTTGGAACACCTAAGACTGTGTGTGTTTACGGGGAAGGGGGGGAACAGCCCAATTTCCTGTTGCTTTTGCTCTCCGCTTAGATCTGTGTTTGACTGTAGGATTTCTCAGTTGCTGCAGGCCAGTAACTGCAGTCAGTGACGATGGGGCTGCCTGCGCGGCTCAAGAGGAGAATAGGCTCTGAGCAGCACAGGCATAACAGCTATGCAGGGCATTTACCCACAGTCCAGTTGGGGGCAGTGTGGAGCTGGCCCCACCCCAGGGGGCGGAATTCCAGCTCTGGAAGCACCCCAAGCATAGTAGTGCACGCGCGTCCCTTTGGATGGCGCACCTGGACAGCTCCATGGGTGGGGAGGGCAGGGGTATGACCTCTCACTACCTCCCCTGCCCCTCACTTTGGGCTGATTTGCCTCACAGGCTGCTTGCAGTGCTCGCTGGCCCACCTAGTGTGGGGAAGGCTCCTTGCTCTCTCTCCTCCTCCCCCAGCCATCTGTGCTGGGGTCAGCGACAGCCCGGCTCTTAACCAGCCTCAAGGGGTTTAAATGACAAGTGATCTCAGTCCGTGCGTGGCGCCCCCTCTGCGGTGCAGCCCAGCAGCTGTCATGCCCCAGTAACGCTACACACCAGCGTTTAAGAAGTGAAGCAAAGGAACATTTCTGCAGGGGAATGTAGGTCAGCAAAATATCATTCCCCAGGTTGGATTGTGTCCAGGACATCTGTAATAATCACAGGTGGTCAGGTCCTGGAGGCTGCCTCTCGTGAGAGCCCTCCTTTGCCATGATTCCTGCAAGGAGCCTGACAACAGTCGGTGTTCTGAGAGCACTGCCGAGCAGTGTCGTCGTCTGATTTCCTGGTTGCTCCTCTGTCAGTCTGGATCCACCTCTTGTCCTATATTTAGACTGGAAGCTCTGTGGGGCAGGGACCTGTTTTGTCTCATTTGTCTCTCAAAATTGCTTGTGACAGCACAGAGGGCAGAGCCCGTATGCACAAATAGTTTGAGTATTTGGATAAAATTGAGATTAGTTACACCCCTAGCTGCCATCTGAGGCCATGACTACAGTGGCGCTTTACAGCACTGCAACTTTCATGCTCAGGGGTGTGAAAAAAACACACCCCTGAGTGCTGCAAGAGACAGCGCTGTAAATCCTCAGTGTAAACAGTGCCACAGCGCTGGGAGTGCGGCTCCCAGCGCTGCAAGCTACACCCGTAAAGGATGTGGAGTACGTGCAGCGCTGGGAGAGCTCTCTCCCAGCGCTGGCACTGCGACCACACTCGCACTTCAAAGCGCTGCCACGGCAGCGCTTTGAAGTTTCAAGTGTAGCCATACCCTAACTGAAGTGTGGGATAAGTCAGATCAAGTCAGCTTGCCTCGTACGCCTCTGCTCAGTCCAAGGGGAATACTCAGGGTCAGATGGTTCTTAGAGAGCCACAAGTGAAAAACTCCAGTGCTCCTGGGCCAGGGAATTAGATTATCCATATGTTCTGTAATGTGCTTGGGCGTTCTGTGTGCCAAGGCCACATGGCAGCCTGCACGTTTTGTGTCTTCTTTTTCTAACAAGTATTTAAAATCCCATGCAAAAAAAAAAATTATGCCAATGGGAGATGAAAATATCACACCGATTGAGCTATTCTGTATTCCCTGTATGGCTTAGAGCCCTGCAACAGCATGCAAAGGGTTGGCATGGAGCAGGTTGTAGGTATCTGGAGCTGCGCAGCTCTGTGTGCTCTGCCCATGGTCTGAGATTTGTGTTGGGGAGGATTGGAGTGAATTAGTCTCCATGGAGCTGCTCCACAGCCTGGGGTGAGGTTCTTTTCTCCTGATCTCTCCTGTGCATCTGCCCAGTATGCAGCCCTGCTTCTCGAGCCTGTGACTGGGCTCAGGAGTTTGTCTAAGGTGAAGAAAGTTCTCATAGCCACAGGCAAGCTCAAATGTTTTAACTAGGGCTGTCGATTAATCACAGTTTTAATTGCACGGTTAACAGAATACCAATTGAAATTTATTAAATACTTTGGATGTTTTTCTACATTTTCAAATATTTGATTTCAATTTACAACATATAGTACAAAATGTACACTGCTCACTTTATATTATTTTTATAACAAATATTTGCACTGTAAAAATGATAAAAATATTTTTCAATTCACCTCATACAAGTACTGTAGTGCAGTCTCTTTATCTTGAAAGTGCAACTTATAAATGTAGATTTTGTTTGTTTGTTAGATAACTGCACTCAAAAACAAAACAACGTGAAACTTTAGAGCCTACAAGTCTTCTCAGTCCTACTTCTTGTTCAGCCAATCACTAAGACAAGCAAGTTTGTTTACATTTACAAGAGATAATGCTGTCTACTTTTTATTTACGTCGTCACCTGAAAATGACACTGTTGTAGCCGGGAACAGTGTTACAAATCTGACTCTCTACAGCTTGAATGATTCTGTAGTTGGAGCCTGCAATGGACCTATATCCTCTCTGGATTGGGCCCAGCAGGAGACACGTCATACACACCGACCCGTGGGTTTACACCTACATTAATAGCAAAATCCCATTTAAAACCACATTAGTGAACATGGTTCTGTTTTCCTAGACTCCTCCAGCTCAGCCATTGATTCAGTGTGTGATTTTTGGGTGAGTCACTTAGCTCCCCTGGCTGCGTAGTGCTTTGAGCACCGGACATGAAAGAGGCAATTAGAGCATTGTGATTAAAGCTTGCTGCTAAAGAAGTACAGAGCTGCTGCCATCCTGCAGTAGCTGCCCGGTTCTTCAGAGCAATAATTTAAGAACAAGTTCCACAGAGTGGCTGTGCGTTGTATGAAGAAATACTTACTTTTAAATCTGCTGCCTATTCATTTCCTTTGGTGACACTTGGTTCCTGTGTTATGAGAAGGAGTAAATAACACTTCCTTATTTACTTTCCTCTCACCAGTCATGATTTTATAGACCTCTATCCTATCCCCCCTTAGTCATCTCTTTTCCAAGCTGAAAAGTCCCAGTCTTATTAAGCTCTCCTCATAGGGCAGCCGATCCATACCCCTAATCATTATGTTGCCCTTTTCTGAACCTTTTCCAATTCAAATGTATCTTTTTTTGAGATGGAGCAACCACACCCGCACGCAGTATTCAAGATGTGGGTGTACTATGGATTTATACAGGGGCAATATGATATTTTCTGTTTTATCTCTGTCTTAATGATTCCCAACATTCTGTTCACCTTTTGACTGCCGCTGCACATTGAGCGGCTGTTTTTCGGAGAACTCTCCACAATGATGCCAGGATCTTTCTAGAGTGGTAACAGCTAATTTAGACGCCAGCATTTTATATGGACAATTGGAATTATGTTTTCCTACCGACATTCAATTTCATTTGCAATCTAATGGGTGATTTAAAAGCTGGGGTCTCTCGTTGTAAGCAATCACTGTTGGTTTTGGGGGTGGGGGTGAGGTAGGAATGTAATGGTAAATCTATGTGCTAAAAGCCCCAAATATCAAGGGACAGTGGGACAGTCTGAAGTTACACCCGCCCTGCAGTTAAAAATCTCTACCTTTAAAGAAATCACAGATAGCTGTGATCTGAACCCATCTGAATGACCCTAGCCTGTCCCCTCCCTGAATGGGGTTGAATGAGAGGGGAAAGCCAGAGTCCTGCAGGGGCTTGAACCTGGGCTGTGATTGCTTTCTTGTGCTTTCCTGTGGGGGCTTGGGAGCCAGTTCTGCTAAAACAGGGATCTTCTCACTTTGGTCCTCCCTCCAACTTGCACCCAGTACTCAAGCCTGCCTTGAACGAAGCACAATCGGACCAAGCCCGTGCCCTGCCCTCACATCTTCCATCTTAGTCCCTCAAATTGCTTTACCCGCATTCATGAATGGAGTCTTTCTCAGCCCTCCTGCTGGGACTTCTCCCCACTAAACCGTTTAGAAGAAATGGGCCAGAACATGACGTTTCGATCCAGTCATCCAGCAGAGCGTGAGGAGCCTTGGATCCGGTGTCCTGGGCTGGACACTTTCTTGCTTTTGCCGTTCACATAAATCACTTCTCCCAAGAGCAGAGCTCGAGAACCTGGACTACACTTTGTAGGAGTTTTTCTTTACTCTGATCACAGAGAAATAGGCTGCTCCTACTGATTTCCCCCCCTCCCCGCCCCACTCCAGTACATTTGCGTTAGAAATACCTTGTCTTTCTGTCGTTCTCTGCCGTTCTGTCACATTCCCCTTGTGAGTCATTTTTCCCCCCACCTCCACACCTTGTAATTGCAGCTTTCAGGATAATATTGGTGATAATTTTCAGCATAATATTATGACATGGCTGCCACCTTTTGTGCAGTGTTTAACCTTTCCATTTTCTTTCCAACAAAGAACAGCAGGAGGTTTCAGAAAGAGAGACCCCAGTCTGTCTGAGTCAGTACCCTGAACTCTCTGATAGTGCTAAAGACCGAATCCATTATCCAAGTGGCTGTTTCATCATTAAAGCTTTGCCTGAATGAAATGAACGAAATGAACACTGACTGCAACAAGCTACTCGCTATGGATCTCGCTACCGTGTGCTGCAGACTCCCACGCACAGCATCCGAAGTTGGTTTATACCAGGTCACATTCAATTTTCCTTGATGGCCATTGCAAGAAGGGAGGATGGCTGGCCTGGCAGTTGAGGTGCTGGATTTGGCCTCAAGCTCTGTGGATTCAGTTTTCAGCAGTGCCACAGACTTCTTGTCTGACTTGGGGCGAGTCCCAGAGGGTCTGTCTGCACTGAAGTTGGGAGGTGTAATGGCAGCACAGGGAGGCCTATTCAAGCTAGCTTAGCTTGCTAAAAATAGCAGTGTCGCTGTGGAGAAGTGGACTAGCCACCGGAGTATAGTCCCACCTGGGACCCTACCTACATACTCAGAGGACGAGCCTGAGCAAGCCTGGTTACACCACTGTTTTTAGTGAGCTAGCTTCATCAGCGCTACATTGTCTGCTTACACGTGCTCTCCTAATTGCAGCACCCCCAGGACTTCTCTACATGGGGAGCTAGTGCAGAGTAGCTAGTGCGCACCAGACAAGCTCTAAATCTCTCTGTGCATCCATTGTGCCCCTGGGAAATCGGGAATAATACTTCCCAACCTCAGAGGTGTTTGTGAGGATAAGCACTTCAGAGGCGCACAGATGCTCTGACGATAGAGGCCACATAAACATCTAATTAGAGAGAAAAATAGCCACATGTTGGCCCATTGTACAGTGTTTGAATTGGGCAAAATTGTAGGCTCAGAGGTAGAAGAGCTTGTCAGGCCCTCTGCCAGCTCGGAATTCTTCCACGGCGTTTCCAGCGTTTTGCCCTGGCCAGCTGATGGGGCTTCTGCCACCTCCTTCCCCTTTCAGAACCATTGCTGTTGGGTGCTGAGAACTTCTGAAAATCTAGGGTGAAATCACAGCCCTGTTGAAATCAGCGGGAGCATTTCCATTGGCGTCAGTCGTGCCAGGATTTCACCCTTGGCCCTTGTCTCAATGCTTAAATGAGAGCTGAGCTCTTCTGAAACTCTGGCCACTTGTGTGGAATGAGTCTGTAGACACCAGTCAACATGGATTCTGCATGCAATGCAGGATGACCAGGGCTTTCCTGAGAGCCATAACACCACTTTTACCAGCTGGTTTGAGATGCAAGTCCAAATCTGAATACAGATGCCGCCAATAGGCGCCACTGAGGGTATCATATCAAATGGCCTAACAGGAACCACAGTCACCAAACTTCTCTTTATGACAAAAAGGTTGAATGCTGGATTTACTGAATCTTCACGTTGTTATTTTTGTATCTGCCTTTTGGAGACTGGATGTATATTTTTCTGAGCCAGGGGTCTGGTAGATCACTGGAGAGGTGACAATTTGTTGGACTGTGTGCAAAACTGCACAGCAGTTGCTTATTATGCAGCATACAAAGCAGAGCAGTGTCTCAACAAGAACAAATTCTCGAGCCCAGTCAACAGCTTTCTCTGCATGCGTCACCCTCTCTCCCTAGTTTGGTTCCTTTATGCATTGGCAGCACGGAAGGGAACAAAATAAATTCAGAGTTAATTGGAGGAGAAGGAAACAGTTGTTTGAGCAGGAATACAGGGTCCTAGCTAGCTTGTCTATCAATCCAGAGCCTACAAATACAAATATTAATCCCAAAGGGGAAACTTTTTGTTTTGCATCGTAGATGTTAGATTCACTTTAGTTTTTATAGTGCTTTATTGGCTTTTTCATGATGTTTTGTTTTATTCTGTTTGACTTGTTTGTGTAGCCGTCCGAGTGCCTGGCTGTGGGGGAAGGGTGCTTTATACAAGAAGTTGTAACTGTTGTTCATCGAGAGTGCTAGCCAAATGGTTTCAGTGAGATGTGGAAGAAAATGGCCGAGTTTCTGGAGATGCTTAAAACCCAGTTAATCTGGGACAATGGCAGTCCAATGAGGTCATTGGTTTTGCAGAGGTTGTCCCTTGAATGAACCCAGCATGTGAGCCATCCCCAAAGACTAGGGGAGTTCAGATCTGGATCCAAACTTTATCACGTGGCCTCGTGTCTGTAACGGGTGATCACAAAACTGGATACTGAGCACTCATCAAGTTTAGTAGATTGGGCCCCTCTGCATTTTAAGTGTCTTAGTAACTGGGTGCACAACTCCTAATCATTTGAGAGAGACTGCAGAAGAGGCCCGAGTACCATATGCGGGTCAGTCTTCATGGACTGATGGAGTCAGACTTCCAAGCACTTGCAACATATATGAACCATGTGGGTTCTAGGATGATAATGGGATCCCTGTTTTGTGCTCTGTTCAGTTTTTCATTCAGATTTTGTTCTGATGCCAGTGCAGACAGAGCACTGGCGCGTTAAAGACATTGCTCAGAAAACTCACTGTGCGTTTAGCTATTAGAAGAAATGTCGCCACAAGCGGCTGAGTGATTTATATTCTGGATAAAGCACTTTTCATTGGTTTCTCGTTTCCCATTTTATTTGATGACAAACTACTTTCTTTTGCTTTAATCAAAAGGGAACAAACAACCCACAGACCCAGTGATAAATCACTTGGGGAGGCCTTAGGTTTTGTAGGTGTAAAAATTTGTGGCATTTTCCTCTCATTTTTAGATCCGCAGGGTCCTGAATGAGGAAAGCTGAAGTTGACAGAGTGGGTGGGGAGTATTTAGAGGGAGTAGCTTCCTGCCCTATCTTCCAGAGATGTTTTGAGGTTTAACTAATGAAGGATTGCACAGTGCTTTGAGATCCTCCAGTGCAATAGGCAGTAGGAAGTTCTCCACGTTCTTGGGTGCTCATTCAAAACACCAGCCTTCCTAGTGTTCATCTATTGCTGATTAAAAGGAGCCCTGGGGTGTGTAGCAACTAGGTGTTATGGGGCCCTATCCTGAGAGGTGGTAGAAAGAAATGTAACTCCCATGAAGTCCTCTCTCTTGGTCTTCTGATGTATTGTAGATCCCGATTTAGGAAACTATCAGTGTTGAAGAAAGTACTTAGGCGTGTGCTTAACTTTAGCTTGTGCGTAAGTACTTTCCTGAATAGCTCTGCGCTTAAGCATATGCTTAAGTACCAGAAATGGGTCCCTAATCGCTAAACTTAAATCAACAGATGTGGCTGCTAGCCACCTTTTAAAGTTCGGTTGTCAAGACATTCTGAAACTGCTTCCAACTCATCTCTGACATGAACCTTCTCTTACAGCTGACTGTTATTACAAAGATACTTTGAGTTTCCACCCGAGCTGTTGAAAGCATCCATCATTGCCTGCTGTCTCAGATGAGGGATGGGATGCAGACGATACTACTGATTCCATCCCTTCCCTCTATCAGTTTACACAGATAGCAGTAGCTATCTGTCTCTGCTGAATTAAATGAGCTCTTGATTGATGTTTGTTATGCCTTAAGAGCGCGGGTCGGCTTAGCAACAGGTCTACACCAAAATTTGAGGATTTTAAGCTCTATTGAATTATTGAATATCTAATACATTGTTGTTTTGTTTACCTGGAGTGTTCAAGGGCATGGAGCCCCTCAGCTCCCAGTGGCTGCGGTTCGCTGCTCCCACCCAATGGGAGCTGCGGGAAGTGGCCACCAGCACGTCCCTCGGCCTGCGCCACTTCCTACTGCTCCCATTGTCTGGGAAGGGCAAACTGCAGCCACTGGGAGCCGAAGGGCTCCATGCCTGCAGACGCTCCAGGTAAACAAAACATCCCGACCTGCCAGCAGCTTACCCTGACGGGCCGGGCGCCAAAGTTTGCCAACCCCTTGAAATATAGGGTTGGCTTATGAAAGGGTCATACCGTTTTTACCTATCCATCTTGAGGGTCGGCTTATAAACAAACGGGCTAATGAACGAGTATATACGGTTATTGTTTCATAGCATTTCCATTGCATAATTGGTCAAAATCCACTTTGTGGCTTGATTAATTGAACATTTATAATATCTTTCTCTATACCCTCCTGCTTGGATGATTTCTGGGGTGAATATAGAGAAAACATTCCACAAATGACATGTATAAAATATTCAGCTCACAGCCATGTTGGAGCGCTTAGATTCCTAAGAGAGGCTCTGGGATGTGACATCTTAGTGAACTCTCCCGTCTGACTACTTCCGATGAGTATCAAAACAGAGAACAATCAATGTGAATAAACAGCAATGGCCATCAAGGCCTAGGGCAATCAGAGTTTCTAGGGCTGTGTATTTGGGATGTCTCTCTCCTCTTAAATGTGCACACAGTTTCTTGGTCCCACATTTCATAGCTGACGACTGAATGTTGAGAGTTCATTAGAATGCATTTGTTGGCATAACTGTCCTACCCAGGGGAGGCAGTTGGTAGTGGATGGACTGTTCCATGTGGAGCATGGCCTGGTTAATGAAGCCAGAAGTTGGGTTCATTGTGCCTTGTATTGAGCACGGTGTAAATCAGCGACATGCTGCTCACCTAAAATGAGTCCGAATTCAAGACGAGGCTCAGAAATGAGGCTGTTCTCTTGCAGGAGAAGGCAGCATGGACCATTTGAGACTATAAAAGGCAGAGAGAGATCAGGTCAGGCAGGCCTCCAGAGGAGGTGAGCATGGCCCCTGCCACCACCCATCACAGATTGCTGTTGGGGAGGAGGGTCTCCCCTAATGATCCTGGCAGGACGAGAAGACTGAATTTCCAGGGCCATGCTCCCGGCGTCTTCGTCCCGCTGAGGGGAGAGTGGGCCACCAAGACCCATCCCCCACCAACTGCATGCTGTTGAATGGAGTGTGGGTCCCATCACCTGTAGATATCTGCTGCCAGGGTGGGGATGAGAGGCCGCTGGCCACCAGCCACTTCCCACCAAGTCTCCTTGCTGTGGGCCGGGCAGGGCATGGGGGAGCAGGCGGTTCTCAGACCCTGGTGCATCATCAGGGAGGTGAAATATTTATGGCTCTGCCACGCTGCGCACAGTTTGTTTCAGGCCGGGCTTGCTTGCTCCCAGCTCTTTGCATCTGTGGCCCACTTGGGAAGAGCTACCTTTATTTTTTACAGATGATAATGGGTCCAGAACGGTTGTGCTGCCGAACCTGGGACTGATCTGCTTGCTGGAACTGAGTCCGTGTAGTGTAGGGACGCAGCCCACAACCTCTCTCTTAACACTAGAGGTTTGAGGCACAGTTAACACAAAGAACAGGCAGGTTTTTATTTCCCCATGTGGGACATGTACATTCTGCGCTCAGGTCCTGAGCCTGCTGGGAAGTGTGGGAGAAGTTCTCTCTGCTGTGTCTTTCAGCTCTTCAGGATTTCCAATTGAGTCTCTCTCTATTGGGCCATCTGTATCCTGTCACAGGCCGTCTCACGGTAAAGCCTTAATACCAAACGGGCTCTCACTGATTTCAAATGATTTACAGTTAGATTAGCTTTCTGGACACGCTGCAGTTGGGAAGGCGTTTGCCTGCAGCGGCCATGGCAGTCGTATGCTTTCTTATTTTGCTCGGACTTCTCATTGTTCGTACCAGACAACTCTAAGCAGAAGTTTCTCTCCCTCCCCTGCTTTGGTGCAGAAGTTGCACCCTGTAGAGTGGGGCTGGATGCACAAGTCACTCTCCCATACCAAGAACACAGGCTGGCATTAGCCACTTGCAGTTGCTGGCCCTAGATATTTCCAGCATAGCACAGAGTGGGGACCCCCTGTCTCTCCGTGCAGGACTCAGGGTGAAAGTAACTTAAAGGACTTACCGGTATGTCAGAGTCCTGAGAAGGGGGCGGGGTCTCAACCAGAAGAGGCGGGCCTTTAAATCCCAGGCCCTTTAAATCGGAGGCTCTGGCTGCAATAACGGTGGCTGGGAGCCCTGGGCCCTTTAAATCACCACTGGAGCTACCAGCTGCAGAGGTGGCTGGAAGCCCTGGGGCTCAGGGGCAATTTAAAGGACCCGGAGCTTCAGCCACCACTACCACAGTGGAGCCCTGGACCCTTTAAATCGCCGACGGAGCCCCAGGGGCTTCTGGCTGCCACCACTACCCCGGGGCTCTGGCAGGGGGGCTCTGGTGGAGATTTAAAGGGCCTGCGACTCCCGCAGCTGGAGACCCTGGAGTAGTGGTGGCGGCCTGGGGCTCTGGAGGTGATGTAAAGGACCCAAGGCACCCGGCCGCCACTACTGCAGCGGAGTCATGGGTCCTTTAAATTGCCGCCCGGGGCTCTTGGCCACCTCTGCTGCCCGGGGGCTCTGGCAGTGGGGCTCTGATGGTAATTTAAAGGGCCTGAGGCTCCGGCCGCTGCTGGGAGCTCCAGGCCCTTTAAATCGCTGGCCTGGGGAAGCCAGTTTGGTCCGGCGCACCGACTCTTGCCAGTACACTGTACCAGCCCGTACCGGCGTACTTTCACCTCTGGCAGGACTGTCCCTTGTCCACCCATCCCATAATTCACTGTCCACTCCTCATTTTGCACTGGGCTCTGTCATATCCTGGAGAACAGTTAAAATCCCAAACTAATTTGGGGTTGTTGTCCACTGATTGCTTCTCAGTGGCTTATATGATCTGCCTCTGCCAACCCCGATCGCCGTGGGACTGGTGCCCATGTGATGCAAGCTGCTGCCACCGTTGGCACAAATGGGCACCCTTGGTGGTGCTCTTGCAAGGGAGGTTGGGGATTGAAGGGGCGTACCGGTTGCATTGCCTGCTCTGCCCCTAGCGGGTAGCCTTCCAGGTCAGGGTAGAGAGCCATTGGCAAAGGGCTTAGAAGGGGAAACTGCTGTCCGTGCTGTACCTGCTCTGTGGATAGATGCAGCTTGGGCCTTGTCCCAGAGGTGCTGGGGAACTGCCCGTGGAAAGTTGAGTGACACCCCCAGTGCTGCCATGAAGCTCCCCTCCTCCCCCCCAGCTGTCTCCAAATAATTGGAGGGGATCAGACTCCTCCTCCTCACCGGCTCCATCCCTACAGTAGGGTGGCCCAAACCCTCTAACTTGCCTGGCTTCTCCCAGTCCCACCCGGTGGTGCAGTTCCCCTCCCCTGCTTTTTCTTTTAGGCCTTTGCCTGGGGCAGTGTGACATTGGAGGCCCCACACCCCCCGCTGCAGTGAGAGAGTGTTTGTGTCCGCGTGCTGGCTGCAGAGCCAGTAATCCTCCTGCTCCTCCACCCACCTCTGGCTCTACTGCTTTTGTCATGCCTCTCTCTTTGCTCCCTAAACTTACCTCCCAGCCACAGCTATTTGCAAGGTTTCCCAGCAGAGCCAGGCATTCAGCTGGAGGCTGGGACTGCATGGCCAAGAGCCACATGCTCCGTGCACCAACAGAACCGCTTTGTATGCACACACATGACAATGGCACAAAGAAGTTCAGACCTCAGCAGAAAGACAACAGGCTGTTTGGCATCTGACAGCAGTGCAGGGGAAGAACCGCAACCATAGCACGCTTGCTTTTTTGCTGCAATCCTTGATTATTATTTTTGTGATGGGGCTGTTTAATCTTTGACATTTCACGTGGCAGCTTTAAAGGGGAAAAGACAGGCAGTGGAAGACAATAGCTAATCAGCTGGAGACTGGTGGAGTACTTGGCCTAATGAGAATGAGAAATGAGAGCCAGAAGCTCCTGGGAACCCACACAGTCTGTCTCCTGTATGCATGCTGTTCCCCGTGCATGCGTACGCGTGGGTGTGTGCAACTGACTGGATGGTCGGGCCCCGGAGTGCTGTTTCAGACTCTGCCGCTGCTTGCTACGAGACCATAGATAACTTACTTTGTCTCTTAAGCCATGTCTACACTATGAGCGCTACCGTGGCCACAGCTGCAGCGCTGTAGTGCCGTAATATAGATGCTTCCTACAGTGTCATAAGAGTTTTTTCCCATCATTGTAGTTCATCCACCTCCCGGAGCAGTGGTAGCTAGATGGTTAGATGCATTCTTCCCTTGACCCAGCCAGGTCTACACCAGGGGTTAGGTCAGCACAGCTGCAGGCCCCGGGAGTGACACAGCTCTCAATTTTAAGTGTAGACCAGGACTCGGTGTTTGGTCTTCTGCAAAACAGGGTTAGCAGGAACAGAAGGGCGGTATGGATTAATTAGTCAATGTGCATAAAAGGCATTGAGAGCCTTAAATGAAAGCATCTGTATCAAAGCAAAGTAAGGTGGTTATTATTCAGTATGAATATATGAGCTACCACAGAGCCTGTCTGAATCCCAGAAGCAGTAGGCAGTAACTGACGATACACTGTGTTCTCTGTAAGCCAGATTCTTAAATCTCCCATGGAGCTTCGTCTGCATGCAGACACCCTTCTGCTGGCTCTACGTTTCCCACCACTGCATGACAGCAATGTTTGGAGGCGAGGAGCACAGGAGCATGTAAAGGACTAGAGAGAAAGTGAAGGGGTGACTTGATCACAGTCTGGAATAGAAGTTTCATAAGAGGAGGGTTTTCAGTCTAACAGACAAAGGTCTAACAAGAGCCAATGGCTGGAAGGTGACACTAGATGAATGCAGCCTGGAAAAAAGCCCCGGCTTGACCAAAAAAACCCAACCCTGATATTCTGTGATTCTATGAAAGGTGCGAATTTGTAACTGTGAGGGTAGTTCTCCACTGGAACCCTTTCCCAAGGGAGGAGGTGGATTCTCTATCACTGGACATTTTAAAGTCAAGATTAGATTCTTTTCTATATTAATTCAGGGAAGCTTCATGGCCTGTGTTACACAGGGGGTCATGCTACATGATCCCAGACGTTACTTTTGCCCTGATAATCTAGGAATCCATGTTTCAGTCAGGTTTCTAACAGACTTCCTGCCGCTTGCTGTGATGATTCACCGTTCCTGATTTCCTACTTTTAATTTAAGCACCTGCTTAAAATCGTTCAGTTGCTTTTAACAGCTTCTCTTGGGCTCTTCGCACATCCTGTATTAAACCCATCAGGGCTGCGTATTATTTGCAGACTCATAGCAAACAGAGATGAAAAAGACCTATTACATCATCTAGTCTGTTCCTCTGCCATTCCAAACTTGTTGCCTTCACCACTGTATGCTTCCCAGTGTTTTGTGCTGTCCATTAAAAAATATCTTTGTGTTGGAGCTTCTGCTGCTTTTCGCAGGGCAAGGGCTCTCAACCTGGGGGTCTTGGACAGGTGTCAGGAGCACACCGCCCTTCTCATAGGGCAAAGTGGGGAAGGGGCTCCAGGTTGGGATTGTAGAATGGAAACAAGTAGGAGTTCTGGTTTAGGATCTTGTTCTACAGTCTAACAGACTGGATATAGCCCCTTTTGGCACCCCAAATGATTCTTCTTCTGGCTTGGTGTTTACAACCTTCAAATGTGTGTGGAGGGTCCTCTCTTATCCTCTAAGCTACCACAGATCTGAGCTATTCCTGTGCAGGGTGACTAATCTTTTGCCATCAGTTGCTCCACACCCTTAAACACTTTTATTTCTCTTCCCCTGAATTCCTTCCAGTTCATTGACACATTGAAGGTATTGAGGCGCCCAAAACTCAATGCAGTATTGCAGGGCCCCTGCTCCTCCCTGAAGCCTAAGGCAAGGCCTGGTCTCTCTTTGAGATGTGATACAGCTGCTCCTGAAAGCCCATAGACAGATGCTGGAGAATGAAGCAGAGGGACATGGGTGATAATTCCTCAGAGATGTGTCGCTCCTAGAACAGCAATGCTGGATTTAGTTGTCCTATCTTTCACATGGCTGTTTAATCTGATCAGGCAATACATTATGATGTTCAGGGGCCCCCAATTCTCCCTGGCTTCAGAATGCCATCTTTCCTAACCCTGAACCCGCAAGGATGGGTTGTCCACTGGAATCCTGATTGAGAACTCGGTTGCCAGCGGTATCAATGACTACTGGAGAAGGAAATGGGAGGGCTGGTGGTTTGTCGAGAACTGATAACATGTTCAGAACGTCTTGCAACACAAGCCTTGCCCCAGCAGGCTGACAGTCAGACAAAGTAGATAAGGCACACGGGGAGCAGATGTTCTGAACTAGCTCACATCACCTGTCCTGTAACATTGCGTACGGAGGCCTTTTGGAGTGAGTCAATGTTTGTGGATTTTGTGATGAACTGAGCGGTTCTCCCTTGGGTAACCGAGAGCCTCAGCAGCACTGTCATGTGCGGAACAGGGCGGTGACTTGGTTATGCATGCTGTCCATGTGGTATTTTAATGATTGATAGTCATTGTTTTCCTGTGGTTGATTTTGATTTTTCAGAATAGTCCCATGGGGCTCACTGCCTTGACGTGGGACCCAGTGTGTGAGCCACTTCTGGGGCAAAGCAGCTCCACTGTATTGCAAATGGACTTGGCTCTTCTCTTATGAATGATCCCGTGAAGCGGCATTGCTACAAATAACCTATCTGGCATCCTTCCCTTTGCCTATGCAGGAGGGAGACTCGTTTGGAGCCATGGAGAAGGTCTGCAGGCAGCTGACCTACCACCTCAGCCCTCACTCGCAGTGGAGACGCCAAGGGATCATGAAGAGGAAGCCACAGTCCTGGTGAGTCAGCTTCTGAAAGCTGTGCAGATTGATCATTTGACATTTCCTCCCGCTCCCCTGGCTGGATGCTTCTAGACGCGTTGGTGTCACTTTAAGGTTGGAATGGAAGGAGATCGCTTCTGCCGCGGTGATTGGCGTTTGTGGGTTGGTATCTGTAAGTAAGCCATCGAGGAGCAGAGATTGTTTCCCCGGAATCAAATTTATTCATCGTCTCAGCTGCATTTCCCGTGCTTCCAGCAACACTAATCTGTGCCACCGTATCTGTGCGTTGATTCATCCCGTCTGTTTAGGCACAGGTGAGAAGCCTCCTATGCTCCTGGGTAGATTTAACTCCTGGGAAATGCGCTGCTTTAGTACGGACAGTCAATGGGCTCTGCAGGACACTGCTCAACTATCTCCCTTGCAAATGACGACAATTCCCTTTGGTTATGGCCTAG
Organism: Chelonoidis abingdonii; assembly: GCF_003597395.2. Taxonomy (NCBI): domain Eukaryota; kingdom Metazoa; phylum Chordata; order Testudines; family Testudinidae; genus Chelonoidis; species Chelonoidis abingdonii. Next base: position 12,323,041 of record NC_133788.1, read on the forward strand.
GGGCTTGATTCTGCATGGCACAGGTGTGGGGTGTTGCACCTGTAAATACTGGGTAAAAAGAGAAACAGGTGAGCTCATGGGAACCCGAGCCTATGCTGAGGAGTGTGCTGGCCACTAGGTTGCTCTTACCAATAATAGGAGTGAGACCTACGTGGGGAGTGTAGAAATAAGGGCCTTGTTAGCATGATGAGGATTATGCTTACCCCAGGTCTCCTCCAGCACACCTAGTCACAGACCTCTGCACTCCTCTTACCTAATGCATTTGTGAACAAGGGGGCAGGTGCACAGGAGGCTTGAGACTTGCACCCAGTCCATGCAGCAGAGTTTACCTAGCATTTACCCTCCTCTGCCGTCACTGTCTCTTTGGCTGGGCTTTGCTTGCCGCTGGGATAACACCCGCTCTTAACTGTCCTTGGAGAATTCACTGTTTCTGCTGCAATGTACCTGCTTTTATGCCCTGGTTCACATTATGCAGGGACTTGGAGGGATGCAGGCTTAATTGCTATGATGCTGATGTGTGCATTCATCTTTGCAACGCTAGGCAGAGCTCCTAGGGCTTAAATCTGCCAGGCCAGTTGGTGTAACGTATCTGGATTAATCCAACTGCACTGGGGATTTAGCAAGAAGGGCTTTAGGATGGGATTTTCAAAAGCTACAAAGGGACTTAAGTACCCCACTTCTAGTGAAAGTCCAGTGGGAATTGGGTGCTTAACTCTCGATGAATCTCCCTCTTATTAAATCAGTGTTTGCCTATGAGGGGGCAACTCTGTCCCTTTCTAAATCTCTAGCCCTTCCCCCTTGTCCGTTTTGTACTTGCTGTCAGGAAAGGCTGCATGAAACTTCCACAGCTGGATAAATCCTTAGCTGACAACTGTTGTATTCCCCATCAGAGTCTATGGTGTAATGGGATGATCAGAGACAACACTAGTTTGTCCGGGTTAGACTTTCTGCTCTGGCAGTTAACATACAAGCACAGCAGCTGTGTTGTTGTGAGACATCTTGGCTTTGTGATGATCTGCATAAAGGGAATTGTGGGATTAAAAACAGCCCAGGGGAAGGGGAGGAAAACATCTAATTGAAATGAACCATCTTAACCCCTCCCCCCCAAGCTCCTCAAAAAACCCAGCATCCCTGCTCTCTGCGTGTCCCAGAACTCTGCAGCCTAGAAGCACATGGCTAAGGCAGCATTGACAGAAATCCAAAAGGTCAGCTGTCTGCCTGGCATGGCTGATGCGGCGTCTCCGGTAAGATCAGCGTCAAATGCATGCTGTCTCCAGGCCATCGGTGGCTTGTTTCTTTCTTTTCCAAGGATGCAGGTTCAGTTATTGCCATCTCCTGGCACAATTAAAAGCCGTGCCTGTCAGCTCAGCACTAAGATCTGCGTTAGCAGCTCTTCCGCTGGAGCCACCCCGTGGCAGCTCTAGCTTAAGTGTGCAGGTAGGTGGGGGCATTGCTCAGGGAGTGCTGCGGTTGGCTGGCTGTTCCCTGAAATCCCACTGTTGTTGCTGCTCCTTTGGTGCCCCCTGCTGGGACGTGTGCTGAATAGGTTTAGGCACTGGAGCAGTTGCCCTGCATGGATTCTCTAGCTACAAGAGCCATTCCATTCTATTGACAATGGAGAATGGTGCCGAGCATTAGAATGAAGGTAAATGTATTTTACTCTGATTTTATGTTCCTATTTTTCTAAGTAGGGAAGAACCCCAAGAACCCTGGTAAGTAAGTTAGCTGTTCCCTTGCTGCAGCCACCCGCCAGGAAAAGGTTCAGCTTCTAATAGAAACTAATTTAATTCCTGAGGATGGCGTTACACTTTGGAAATATTTGAGCTTGTTTAGAGGCCCTTTTTCACATGCCGAATTATTAATATAAGCCTCCAGGCATCAGTGGGGGAAGGGAGGGCACCAGCCCGTCCTGTATTGAGTGCAAACCAGTCCTCGCCACACCCTCGAAAAGTAGGCAGGGATTTATATTTATTAGATGGGTGAGTTGAGGCAGAGGTTCATCAATCTGATCTCAGCTACACAAGTCAATAACAAAGCTGTACTTGAAACACCAGTGTCTTAGTGTCCCAACTCTGTCTGTTTCTGTAGTCTACTAAAGTGCCTTCCAGCCAAGGGCTAAAAACGAAACATAGGTGCCTGGATTTATGCTGCCAAGACAGTTATCTTTATCGTAACTTCTGTTCTTCAAGATGTGTTGTTCATCTCCATTCCATATTAGGTGCGTGTGCTCGCTGCATGCACTGTGCCGGAAGTCTCTCCCTCGGCAGCACCCACACAGGACTGGCTCCGGTACCCTCCAGAGCAGTGACCACATGGTGCAGCACAAGGAGTGCCCCCCTGCCCTAGTTTGTTCTCACCAGAAACTCCAGCAGTGGGGAAGGAGGGTGGGTTGTGGAATGGACATGCGCAACACATCTCGAAAAGAACACCAGTTCTGGAAAAGGTAACTCTTTGAGCAGGGCCGCCCAGAGGATTCAGGGGGCCTAGGGTCTTTGGCAGCGGGGCACCCCCACTTCGGCGGCACTTCGACAGCGGGGGGTTCTTCCGCTCTGGGACATGCTGCTGAAGTGCCCCACAGATCCACGGCGGGGATCTCCCGCCGCCAAAGTTCCGCCGAAGACCTGGCACTTTGGCAGCGGGTCCGCTTCGGCGGTAATTCGGTGATGGGGGAGACCCAGAGCTGAAGAAGCTCTGGAGGCCCGGGCCCTGCCAGAGTTTTCCAGGGCCCCCGGAGCGAGTGAAGGATCCCCCTCCAGGGGCCCCGAAAAACTCTCATGGGGGCCTGGGGCAAATTGCCCCACTTGCCCCCCCCCTCTGCGCAGCCCTTTCTTCGAGTGCTTGCTCATGTCCATTCCATGTTAGGAGACTCCACTGCAGTACCCCTGGAGGTGGGTAGGAGTTTGTGGACATGTAGATTGCAACACAGCTCTGCCGAACGTAGCGTCATCTCTGGCCTGCTGAGTGATGGCATGATGAGTGGTAAACATGTGAACAGAGGACCATGTTGCAGCTCTAAAGATGTCCTGGGTAGGGATGTGCGTCAGGAAGGCCGCTGAAGATGCCTGTGCTCCCGACAAATGGACTCTGACAATTGGCAGCAGCAGAACCCGTGCCAGGTTGTAACAGGTCCTTATGCACGAGGTGATCCAATTGGAAATCCTCTGCAAGGACACCGGGTAACCTTCATCCGATCCACTGTAGCAATGAAGAGTTGAGTCGATATTCGGAAAGGATTGATATGTTCTAAGTAGAAAGCCAAGGCTCTGCAGACGTGGAGGGCATGAAGATGCCTCTCCTCACTGGTCTTGTGTGGTTTGGGACAGGACATCAGGAAGAAGATGTCCTGGTCGTATGGAAGGTGGAGATCACTTTTGGCAGGAAGGCCGGGTGGGGCCACAACTGAATCTTATCTTTGTAGAAGACCGTGTAGGAGGTTCTGAGGTCAAGACTTTAATTTCAGAGATCTGTCTTGCTGACGTCACTGCCACCAGGAATATGACCTTTCATGACAGGTGGGAAAGGGCGCAGGAACCCAGCAGCTCAAAGGATGGACCAGTGAGCCTAGAGAGGACCAAGTTAAGATCCCACTGCAGGACAGGAGTTTGTACCTGCAGGAAGAGTCTTGAGCCCTCAAAAATCTGACTGTCATGTCGCAGGAAAAACACCATCTGTCCTTAGATCAGCAGGTGAAAAGTGGTAATGGCCGCTAGATGCACTTCAATGGAAGAGTGTGCCAGGCCCTGGTTCCTCAAATGGATCAGGTAGTCCCAGACAGCCTTGGTTTGTGCATTGGCCTGCTAAACCCAGGGTTGTGAGTTCAATCCTTGAGGGGGCAATTTAGGGATCTGGGGCAAAAAACTGTCTGGGGCTTGGACTAGATGACCTCCTGAGGTCCCTTCCAACCCTGATATTCTGAGTGCCAAATGGGTTTGTTAGCAAGGGAATTGGGTTCTCTGCTTTTCCTTTTCGCTCCCTCATGTGGAGGAGGGAAGCTACTTCTTCTATTCATCTCCTCTTTCTCCGGCTTGCAGAAAAGCAATAAGTCATCCTCCTCCGCGCTGGAAATGGCCATTAAGCATCCCGGTATGAGAGATTCACGGGGAAGTCTGCCATGCCACGACATCCCTCTATCCATCATGTAATCGACTGTAGTTAGAGGATCCCAGGTGGTGGGGTATCTCCTGGCAGTCACTGATTATTGCATGATGGGGTTTCTTGTGCCTGTATTAGAGTGGAGCTGCTCGGTAACGATTCTTGGATACTGTCTATTAATTTAGTGGTTTAGTTCAATAGCGAGGTTGTCGGGAAAAACAAGCAGGAAGGGGAACAGTGGCTCAAGATAAGCCACTCCTCAGGAAGCTCCTAAGGGTCGTTGAGAGACGATACCCCAATGATGAGCTTTGAAGATTCAGCCTCTTAGCTCCTGCCAAAGTACAGAATTGATTCTGATGAGCAGGGATGAAGTCCGGGAAAGCGCAGGTGAACTCTGGCTGGTTTAAAAGGACTTTCTCAAGAGGAGAGGAGTTGTTCGGAGGGACCAGACTTCCTACAGGCTTACCATTCCCCGTGTAGGAAGATAGCCGTGCGTGCTGACTGTTTGTGGTTTGAAAAATCCTCTCTGAATGTTTTGTTGCCCCTGTGAAAACAAGCACTCCCTTGGTTTTAAGACAGCCATTCTGTCACTGGATACCGCTGGTCACAGACTCCCACAGGGGAGAAATGCAGGTGTCTGAACTCAGTCAGATCAGCAGGGTCAGCACCAGAGTGCGCTAGCCCGGGGCCCGCTCTGAGAGGGGGAGAACTGTGGAGTTCTGCCCAGGAGAGGCAAAGGCCTGAGGCGGGTGGTGCACATGCAGAGAGACTAGGAAGGGGACAGAGGTGCAGCTAGCTCCGTAGCTCTGAGAGCGCCTTCCTCTGACAGACCCCTGGCCTAGCAGGGACACTGGCTGCCTCTGGTACGGCAAGTCCCGTATTTTTGTGATACCAATGGGTGCTAACATAAATGGCACAGCTCTCCCTTGCACGGCACGCAGAGCGTTGCTTTCATGCATACGCCAAGTAGCAGAGGTTGAGTGGTACAGGATTCAGCCATGGAATCTCTTGGTATTACTAATTCTGTAGCATAGGCCTTGCCAAACACCACACCCCTGTGCAGCGCTGTCCCCTTGTCTGATTGCTAATCGCTGCTAACGACTGACTAATGACACTGTGTCCTCATTACTGGCTGTTTGCGTTGTGGTTGTAGCTGTGTTGGTCTCAAGATCTTAGAGAGGGTGGGTGAGGTAATGTCTTTTATTGGTTGGTGAAAGAGACCAGCTTTTGAACCCCACCGAGCTCTTCTTCAGCAGCTAACAAATTCTCTCTGAGTTCTGCTCTTCTGCAGCAGGGTGATCTGAGTTCTAGCCCTGCTGAGGGTGTCAACGACTGCTGAGCTGTAGGGTGCTTCGCAGTGACGGCAAAAACCAGGTCCAATAAAAAGCTAAATAATCCTGCATGCAACAGATGTTTGCCTTGGCCTCCATCCTAGCTGTTTGCCTGGGGTGTGAGTTGTTGATTGGCAATGTTACATTCTTTGTCTCGGGGTTATGTTTTGTGTGTCTTTGTTTTTATTATGTAAAGAAAGGGAAGGTGACAGTAGCTACAGGAGTCAGAGTTATAATCAGTGTTATATGATATGAACTTGGGGCCCCCCTTGTGATCATGTCCCTATTGTAACGGGTGCAGTGCAAACACATAGTAGGACACAGTCCCTGTTCCAAAAAAGCTTCTGATTGAAATACACAAGACGGACAAAGGGTGGGAGGGGAAGAGGCACAGAGAGATTAAGTGATTTACCCACAGCCAGATAGCACATCAGTGGCAGAGAATCAGCATTAGAACCCATGTCTCTCCTGAGATTTGTCCTTCTGCCCTAACCACTATGTTGCTAGGTAGTCCAGTGACAAATGCTTTAGCAATGGCTCAGACTGGGAAGTAGAATACCTGCAGTTTCACACGACTGTTGTTCTAGGATTTTTCAGCACAGTGTGTAATTAAAACGGGCTGATTTGTATTAGCTATTAGATAAGCAAAACTGTGGCAGATCTGCACACCTCATGCTTGGAGATCTGCTCTGCTGATTTTAATAAAAGAGCAGGGCAGGAGCACCCAATTGAGTTGTTTACTGTAGGTCACATCCCACTGGGTGTTCTCAGCACATGGTGCAGTGTGGTAAATAGGGAGCACGGTTGTTGGTTTATCCTAATTTTTTTCTAATTAGAGGAGGAAATGCCCACCCCTTGCCATCCTATTAGGATGTCATTAAAACTGTACTGCTGTGGCAGTGGGGAGCTCTTCAGGGCTGAAGAGTTAAGAAACTCTGTGAAACAGCTTTTAAAAAGTCTGTTTTGTGCCATTCTCTCTCTAATTATCGGTTCTCTTTCTGCGTGTGTGTCGTCCCCCCCCACCCCCCCGAGACCTAAGTGGCTTTAGCTCAGAGCCCTGTTATAAGAATCTACTTTCTCCTTTGGAAGAAGCAAGAAATAGTTGAGGTTTTTGATAATCATAATTGCAAAGAGCTGAGATTCATCCACAATGGAAGTCCAGTTACGGCCACGTACCTGAGGCAGTGCTGGGATGACGGCTGCATCCTGTACACCCTATCACACAGCTAAAACTTGACAAACGAGGGCTATCCTGGCTGTAGTAATTAAAGAATACTTGGCCCTTTGCATTAGAATGGTGGCATGAGGCCATCTGTCCTGCAGCTCAGGTAGATTCCCCCTGTGCTTTTGATTGGGTCGAATGATTCTCTTTTCTCTCCAGCCTGAGCTGGAGTCTGCTGTTAAACAGCTGCAGTGTTGCACAGCTGGGTGAAGTGATCCCTATGCTTCTGCATACATTGACTTACTCCTTAGGGGCTCCCAGGTGCTTAATTATTTAATATACCTGTGTGTACCGTAATGTGCTCCGAGATGGTTAGGGACTGTGCGCTCCTATAGAGCCTTTCATTATTAAAACAATAAAGCACTGACGGGCAGTTTTCCTCTCTGCCTTGCTACTCAGACCAGCTGGTCCCAATAACTCTCTGACACTGAATTTATGGACTCTATTTCCTGGCTGCCGCCATCCACAATCCTACAATTCTTCACTTTGCTGCACTTCGACTTAATTAGCAGTTGGCTCCAAACGACACAGAAATGGGTCTTGAGAACCTGTATTTGCATAAATCGTTTTGCAGGTTAATGAACTTTGTCATAGTGGAATAATGAGCAGAACCTTTTGGTCTCTCATGGGGTTGGAGGGGAGCTCTGGATAGACTCTGTATGCTGAGATGAAGTTGAACCATAAATAAATCAAACAGGCCTGTAGGAATAGCTAATTTGTTTTCCTGTTCTTTGTGCTTTTCACACTGCATCCTGTTCTGCTGCTTTTTCTCTCACCTTCTGGTCTTCGTTTGCAGAGCCCAGCATGACCAATAATCGTGTGATTCTGGGCTTTGTAAAATTCCCCTCTCTCTTTCTCGGCAGCACCACTGACATGTTTTTCTCTGCTCCTCAGTCCTTTTTGCAATGTCTTATGTGTGGTGATACAAGGTTCCTTTGGGGACAAGTTGCATCTCCATTATTAATGGGCTTGCCAATTAGGAAAGGCCCTTTTCAGGAAATTATTTCTTTTTATTTGTGAAATCTTAATCTCCTTAATGCCCTGTTCATGCTGCCATTGAAATGGCTTTACCAGCAATGTTTAAACTAGATGACCCAAACTTAGGGGATTCAGGTTTGGAATCCATCTCCAAATTTCAATCACTCCCTTATCACCCATGGGCAGAATCAGCCCTGGAAACCCAGTAACCCCTGGTCTTTGGTGTGGCAGAGATCCAGATCATAATACAGTAGTATGGTGTTGGGTCTGTCTTTGGCTTAAAAACAATTGTTGCTAGCACTGTTCTAGGTTAGTATCGCGAGCCAGGGTGGGATTGTCTGTTGTTCCAAGTTCTGCATTGTACAACCGGGGGGGTTACTGTGTAGCCTGCTTCAGCTGCCCTGGCTCTCCATCAAAGAGTAAAGAGTCTTGTCCGCGTTTTCCAAGGTAAACCTAGAACTAAGCCTAGAACTGTAATGGATTCACTCCTAGTGCAGGCAGAGCCACAGGGACCATTTTTTGTTGAAGGAAAAGGCGTGGGAGAGCGCTTCGTTGTGTGGTGCGTGTTCTCTTTGTGTTCCAAGGACAAGTCAGTAACGTAGCCGTTATTTACAAAAACGCTCCCTTGCTCTGTCACAGCAATTAGCGAACAAACAGCCTGTTCTGACAGCAGTATGAAAGTAAAGGATTGTAGTCCCCAGAGTTGACTGATCTAGTGTATCTGCTGCACAAATGGAGCAATGAAAGGATCCATTTGTTCCTGCCACGAGCAAGCATCCCTTGGAATGAGTGTATGATTTTCAGTTTTCTCTCTCTCGGCTGTTGGGATGCCTCTTTCCCAGAGGAGCTATTCAGAGGACTCTTTTCCACGTTGTCATCTGTGGTACTGGGAACGGGCCACCGAACGTAACTGGGATGTGGAGGGAAACCCAGGGATGGGAAGCATCTTACTACCCACGGCAAGTGGAGGGAGCTGGGACAGTTTGTTGCCCAACAGTGTTCAGAACTGACCGTATGTGGTATAAACCTTTGCTGACAGTGCAGGGCATTATTAACAATAACACCTCCCTCTTACATAGAGCTCATATCCATAAATCCCACAGCGCTATGCAAAGGAGGTCAGTATCATAGTCTGGTTTGCCAACGTGGGAACTAAAATGATGTAACTTGCCCAAAATCACTATCATAAGCATCTTTCCCAAATCTGGACCTTAGCGTCCAAAAATCTGGGTGCCTGCATGAAACCCTCTAAGCCTAATTACCAGCTTAGATTTGATCTTGCTGCCACCATCCAAAAATTCCAGTGTTTTGGCTCATTCTGGTCTCCCCAAACCCTTCCCTGGGGAGCCCCCAAGACTCAGATGCCCTGAGTCTACAACAAAGGGAAATAACCCACTTCCCTTCCCCCTCTCTCTCCCACCCAGACCTTTCTCTCTGGGCTAACCTGAGAGTTACTGATGCAACCTCTTTACATCACAATACCAAGAAGCATGTCTCCTCTCTTCCACAAAGAGACAACCAAATA